>NC_069507.1:19175799-19475799 GCF_027579735.1 Bombina bombina | reverse complement strand
ATCTCTTATATAGAATAGATAAAATAAGTCAGTTATATTGTGACAAGTTAAACCGCTACTTATGTAATGTTCTGTACATAGTATCTAGTCTAGCATCATCTTCTGACTCTTATATAGAATAGATAAAATAAGTCAGTTACATTGTGACAAATTAAACCAGTACTTATGTAATGTTCTGTACATAGTATCTAGTCTAGCGTCATCTTCTGACTCTTATATAGAATAGATAAAATAAGTCAGTTACATTGTGACAAGTTAAACTGGTACTTATGTAATGTTCTGTACATAGTATCTAGTCTAGCGTCATCTTCTGACTCTTATATAGAATAGATAAAATAAGTCAGTTACATTGTGACAAGTTAAACCGGTACTTATGTAATGTTCTGTACATAGTATCTAGTCTAGCGTCATCTTCTGACTCTTATATAGAATAGATAAAATAAGTCAGTTACATTGTGACAAGTTAAACCGGTACTTATGTAATGTTCTGTATATAGTATCTAGTCTAGCGTCATCTTCTGGCTCTCTTATATAGAATAGATAAAATAAGTCAGTTACATTGTCACAAGTTAAACTGGTACTTATGTAATGCTCTGTACATAGTATCTAGTCTAGCGTCATCTTCTGACTCTTATATAGAATAGATAAAATAAGTCAGTTACATTGTGACAAGTTAAACCGGTACTTATGTAATGTTCTGTAAATTGTATCTAGTCTAGTGTCATCTTCTTACTCTCTTATATAGAATAGATAAAATAAGTCAGCTACATTGTGACAAGTTAAACCGGTACTTATGTAATGTTCTGTACATAGTATCTAGTCTAGCGTCATCTTCTGACTCTTATATAGAATAGATAAAATAAGTCAGTTACATTGTGACAAATTAAACCAGTACTTATGTAGTGTTCTGTACATAGTATCTAGTCTAGCGTCATCTTCTGACTCTTATATAGAATAGATAAAATAAGTCAGTTACATTGTGACAAGTTAAACCGGTACTTATGATTGTTCTGTACATAGTATCTAGTCTAGCGTCATCTTCTGACTCTTATATAGAATAGATAAAATAAGTCAGTTACATTGTGACAAGTTAAACCGGTACTTATGTAATGTTCTGTACATAGTATCTAGTCTAGCGTCATCTTCTGACTCTTATATAGAATAGATAAAATAATGAGTTACATTGTGACAAGTTAAACCGGTACTTATGTAATGTTCTGTATATAGTATCTAGTCTAGTGTCATCTTCTGGCTCTCTTATATAGAATAGATCAAATAAGTCAGTTACATTGTGACAAGTTAAACCGGTACTTATGTAATGTTCTGTACATAGTATCTAGTCTAGCGTCATCTTCTGACTCTTATATAGAATAGATAAAATAAGTCAGTTACATTGTGACAAGTTAAACCAGTACTTATGTAATGTTCTGTACATAGTATCTGGTCTAGCGTCATCTTCTGACTCTCTTATATAGAATAGATAAAATAAGTCAGTTACATTGTGACAAGTTAAACCGGTACTTATGTAATGTTCTGTGTATAGAATCTAGTCTAGTGTCATCTTCTGACTCTTATATAGAATAGATAAACTAAGTCAGTTACATTGTGACAAGTTAAACCGGTACTTATGTAATTTTCAGTACATAGTATCTAGTCTAGTGTCATCTTCTGACTCATATAGAATAGATAAACTAAGTCAGTTACATTGTGACAAGTTAAACTGGTACTTATGTATTGTTCTGTACATAGTATCTAGTCTAGTGTCATCTTCTGACTCTTATATAGAATAGATAAAATATGTCAATTACATTGACAAGTTAAACCGGTACTTATGTAATGTTCTGTATATAGTATCTAGTCTAGCGTCATCTTCTGGCTCTCTTATATAGAATAGATAAAATAAGTCAGTTACATTGTGACAAGTTGAACCAGTACTTATGTAATGTTCTGTACATAGTATCTAGTCTAGCGTCATCTTATGACTCTTATATAGAATAGATAAAATAAGTCAATTACATTGTGACAAGTTAAACCGGTAATTATGTAATGTTCTGTACATAGTATCTAGTCTAGCGTCATCTTCTGGATCTCTTATATAGAATAGATAAAATAAGTCAGTTATATTGTGACAAGTTAAACCGGTACTTATGTAATGTTCTGTACATAGTATCTAGTCTAGCATCATCTTCTGACTCTTATATAGAATAGATAAAATAAGTCAGTTACATTGTGACAAATTAAACCAGTACTTATGTAATGTTCTGTACATAGTATCTAGTCTAGCGTCATCTTCTGACTCTTATATAGAATAGATAAAATAAGTCAGTTACATTGTGACAAGTTAAACCGGTACTTATGATTGTTCTGTACATAGTATCTAGTCTAGCGTCATCTTCTGACTCTTATATAGAATAGATAAAATAAGTCAGTTACATTGTGACAAGTTAAACTGGTACTTATGTAATGTTCTGTATATAGTATCTAGTCTAGCGTCATCTTCTGGCTCTCTTATATAGAATAGATAAAATAAGTCAGTTACATTGTGACAAGTTAAACCGGTACTTATGTAATGTTCTGTATATAGTATCTAGTCTAGCGTCATCTTCTGGCTCTCTTATATAGAATAGATAAAATAAGTCAGTTACATTGTCACAAGTTAAACTGGTACTTATGTAATGTTCTGTACATAGTATCTAGTCTAGCGTCATCTTCTGACTCTTATATAGAATAGATAAAATAAGTCAGTTACATTGTGACAAGTTAAACCGGTACTTATGTAATGTTCTGTACATAGTATCTAGTCTAGCGTCATCTTCTGACTCTTATATAGAATAGATAAAATAAGTCAGTTACATTGTGACAAGTTAAACCGGTACTTATGTAATGTTCTGTATATAGTATCTAGTCTAGCGTCATCTTCTGGCTCTCTTATATAGAATAGATAAAATAAGTCAGTTACATTGTCACAAGTTAAACCGGTACTTATGTAATGTTCTGTACATAGTATCTAGTCTAGTGTCATCTTCTGACTCTTATATAGAATAGATAAAATAAGTCAGTTACATTGTGACAAGTTAAACCAGTACTCATGTAAAGTTTTGTACATAGTATCTAGTCTAGACTCTAGCGTCATCTTCTGGATCTCTTATATAGAATAGATAAACTAAGTCAGTTACATTGGTTACATTGTGACAAGTTAAACCGGTACTTATGTAATGTTCTGTACATAGTATCTAGTCTAGCGTTATCTTCTGACTCTTATATAGAATAGATAAAATAAGTCAGTTACATTGTGATAAGTTAGACCGGTACTTATGTATTCTGTACATAGTATCTAGTCTAGTGTCATCTTCTGACTCTTATATAGAATAGATAAAATAAATCAGTTACATTGTGACAAGTTAAACCGGTACGTATGTAATGTTCTGTACATAGTATCTAGTCTAGTGTCATCTTCTGACTCTTATATAGAATAGATAAAATAAGTCAGTTACATTGTGACAAGTTAAACCAGTACTTATGTAATGTTCTGTACATAGTATCTAGTCTAGTGTCATCTTCTGACTCTCTTATATAGAATAGATAAATTAAGTCAGTTACATTGTGATAAGTTAAACCGGTACTTATGTAATGTTCTGTACATAGTATCTAGTCTAGCGTCATCTTCTGACTCTTATATAGAATAGATAAAATAAGTCAGTTACATTGTGACAAGTTAAACCAGTACTTATGTAATGTTCTGTACATAGTATCTAGTCTAGCGTCATCTTCTGGATCTCTTATATAGAATAGATAAAATAAGTCAGTTACATTGTGACAAGTTAAACCGGTACTTATGTAATGTTCTGTACATAGTATCTAGTCTATAGTCATCTTCTGACTCTTATATAGAATAGATAAAATAAGTCAATTACCTTGTGACAAGTTAATCCAGTACTTATGTAGTGTTCTGTACATAGTATCTAGTCTAGCGTCCTCTTCTGGCTCTCTTATATAGAATAGATAAAATAAGTCAGTTACATTGTGACAAGTTAAACCGGTACTTATGTAATGTTCTGTACATAGTATCTAGTCTAGCGTCATCTTCTGACTCTTATATAGAATAGATAAAATAAGTCAGTTACATTGTGACAAGTTAAACCGGTACTTATGTAATGTTCTGTACATAGTATCTAGTCTAGCGTCATCTTCTGACTCTTATATAGAATAGATAAAATAAGTCAATTACATTGTGACAAGTTAATCCAGTACTTATGTATTGTTCTGTACATAGTATCTAGTCTAGCGTCATCTTCTTACTCTTATATAGAATAGATAAAATAAGTCAGTTACATTGTGACAACTTAAACCGGTACTTATGTACTGTTCTGTACATAGTATCTAGTCTAGCGTCCTCTTCTGGCTCTCTTATATAGAATAGATAAAATAAGTCAGTTACATTGTGACAAGTTAAACCGGTACTTATGTATTGTTCTGTACATAGTATCTAGTCTAGTGTCATCTTCTGACTCTTATATAGAATAGATAAAATAAGTCAGTTACATTGTGACAAGTTAAACCAGTACTTATGTAATGTTTTGTACATAGTATCTAGTCTAGACTCTAGCGTCATCTTCTGGATCTCTTATATAGAATAGATAAACTAAGTCAGTTACATTGTGACAAGTTAAACCAGTACTTATGTAATGTTCTGTACATAGTATCTAGTCTAGCGTGATCTTCTGACTCTTATATAGAATAGATAAAATAAGTCAGTTAAATTGTGATAACTTAAACCGGTACTTATGTATTGTTCTGTACATAGTATCTAGTCTAGTGTCATCTTCTGACTCTTATATAGAATAGATAAAATAAGTCAGTTACATTGTGACAAGTTAAACCGGTACTTATGTAATGTTCTGTACATAGTATCTAGTCTAGTGTCATCTTCTGACTCTCTTATATAGAATAGATAAATTAAGTCAGTTACATTGTGATGAGTTAAACCGGTACTTATGTAATGTTCTGTACATAGTATCTAGTCTAGCGTCATCTTCTGACTCTTATATAGAATAGATAAAATAAGTCAATTACATTGTGACAAGTTAATCCAGTACTTATGTAGTGTTCTGTACATAGTATCTAGTCTAGCGTCATCTTCTGACTCTTATATAGAACAGATAAAATAAGTCAGCTACATTGTGACAAGTTAAACCGGTACTTATGTAATGTTCTGTACATAATATCTAGTCTAGCGTCATCTTCTGGCTCTCTTATATAGAATAGATAAACTAAGTCAGTTACATTGTGACAAGTTAAACCGGTACTTATGTAATGTTCTGTACATTGTATCTAGTCTAGTGTCATCTTCTGACTCTCTTATATAGAATAGATAAAATAAGTCAGCTACATTGTGACAAGTTAAACCGGTACTTATGTAATGTTCTGTACATAGTATCTAGTCTAGCGTCATCTTCTGACTCTTATATAGAATAGATAAAATAAGTCAGTTACATTGTGACAAATTAAACCAGTACTTATGTAGTGTTCTGTACATAGTATATAGTCTAGCGTCATCTTCTGACTCTTATATAGAATAGATAAAATAAGTCAGTTACATTGTGACAAGTTAAACCGGTACTTATGATTGTTCTGTACATAGTATCTAGTCTAGCGTCATCTTCTGACTCTTATATAGAATAGATAAAATAAGTCAGTTACATTGTGACAAGTTAAACCGGTACTTATGTAATGTTCTGTACATAGTATCTAGTCTAGCGTCATCTTCTGACTCTTATATAGAATAGATAAAATAAGTCAGTTACATTGTGACAAGTTAAACCGGTACTTATGTAATGTTCTGTACATAGTATCTATTCTAGCGTCATCTTCTGACTCTTATATAGAATAGATAAAATAATGAGTTACATTGTGACAAGTTAAACCGGTACTTATGTAATGTTCTGTATATAGTATCTAGTCTAGTGTCATCTTCTGGCTCTCTTATATAGAATAGATAAAATAAGTCAGTTACATTGTGACAAGTTAAACCGGTACTTATGTAATGTTCTGTACATAGTATCTAGTCTAGCGTCATCTTCTGACTCTTATATAGAATAGATAAAATAAGTCAGTTACATTGTGACAAGTTAAACCAGTACTTATGTAATGTTCTGTACATAGTATCTGGTCTAGCGTCATCTTCTGACTCTCTTATATAGAATAGATTAAATAAGTCAGTTACATTGTGACAAGTTAAACCGGTACTTATGTAATGTTCTGTGTATAGAATCTAGTCTAGTGTCATCTTCTGACTCTTATATAGAATAGATAAACTAAGTCAGTTACATTGTGACAAGTTAAACCGGTACTTATGTAATTTTCAGTACATAGTATCTAGTCTAGTGTCATCTTCTGACTCTTATATAGAATAGATAAAATAAGTCAGTTACATTGTGACAAGTTAAACTGGTACTTATGTAATGTTCTGTACATAGTATCTAGTCTAGCGTCATCTTCTGGCTCTTATATAGAATAGATAAACTAAGTCAGTTACATTGTGACAAGTTAAACCGGTACTTATGTAATGTTCGGAACATAGTATCTAGTCTAGCGTCATCTTCTGGCTCTCTTATATAGAATAGATAAACTAAGTCAGTTACATTGTGACAAGTTAAACCGGTACTTATGTAATGTTCTGTACATAGTATCTAGTCTAGTGTCATCTTCTGACTCTTATATAGAATAGATAAAATAAGTCAGTTACATTGTGACAAGTTGAACCAGTACTTATGTAATGTTCTGTATATAGTATCTAATCTAGGGTCATCTTCTGACTCTTATATAGAATAGATAAACTAAGTCAGTTACATTGTGACAAGTTAAACCGGTACTTATGTAATGTTCGGAACATAGTATCTAGTCTAGCGTCATCTTCTGACTCTCTTATATAGAATAGATAAAATAAGTCAGTTACATTGTGACAAGTTAAACCGGTACTTATGTAATGTTCTGTACATAGTATCTAGTCTAGCGTCATCTTCTGGCTCTCTTATATAGAATAGATAAACTAAGTCAGTTACATTGTGACAAGTTAAACCGGTACTTATGTAATGTTCTGTATATAGTATCTAGTCTAGCGTCATCTTCTTACTCTTATATAGAATAGATAAAATAAGTCAGTTACATTGTGACAAGTTAAACCGGTACTTATGTAATGTTCTGTACATAGTATCTAGTCTAGCGTCATCTTCTGACTCTTATATAGAATAGATAAAATAAGTCAATTACATTGTGACAAGTTAAACCGGTACTTATGTAATGTTCTGTATATAGTATCTAGTCTAGCGTCATCTTCTGGCTCTCTTATATAGAATAGATAAAATAAGTCAGTTACATTGTGACAAGTTAAACTGGTACTTATGTAATTTTCTGTACATAGTATCTAGTCTAGCGTCATCTTCTGGCTCTTATATAGAATAGATAAACTAAGTCAGTTACATTGTGACAAGTTAAACCGGTACTTATGTAATGTTCGGAACATAGTATCTAGTCTAGCGTCATCTTCTGGCTCTTATATAGAATAGATAAACTAAGTCAGTTACATTGTGACAAGTTAAACCGGTACTTATGTAATGTTCTGTACATAGTATCTAGTCTAGCATCATCTTCTGACTCTCTTATATAGAATAGATAAAATAAGTCAGTTACATTGTTACAAGTTGAACCAGTACTTATGTAATGTTCTGTACATAGTATCTAGTCTAGCGTCATCTTCTGGCTCTCTTATATAGAATAGATAAACTAAGTCAGTTACATTGTGACAAGTTAAACCGGTACTTATGTAATGTTCTGTACATAGTATCTAGTCTAGCGTCATCTTCTGACTCTTATATAGAATAGATAAAATAAGTCAGTTACATTGTGACAAGTTAAACCGGTACTTATGTAATGTTCTGTACATAGTATCTAGTCTAGTGTCATCTTCTGACTCTTATATAGAATAGATAAAATAAGTCAGTTACATTGTGACAAGTTAAACCGGTACTTATGTAATGTTCTGTACATAGTATCTAGTCTAGTGTCATCTTCTGACTCTTATATAGAATAGATAAAATAAGTCAGTTACATTGTGACAAGTTAAACCGGTACTTATGTAATGTTCTGTACATAGTATCTAGTCTAGTGTCATCTTCTGACTCTTATATAGAATAGATAAAATAAGTCAGTTACATTGTGACAAGTTGAACCAGTACTTATGTAATGTTCTGTATATAGTATCTAATCTAGGGTCATCTTCTGACTCTTATATAGAATAGATAAACTAAGTCAGTTACATTGTGACAAGTTAAACCGGTACTTATGTAATGTTCGGAACATAGTATCTAGTCTAGCGTCATCTTCTGGCTCTCTTATATAGAATAGATCAGTGATTTTTAACCTTTTTTTTGCCGTGGCATACTTTTTTACATTGAAAAATCCTGTGGCACACCACCATCCCAAAATTTTAAAAAAATCACACATTGTAGCCTAATACAGCATATATATATATATATATATATATATATATATATATACATACACACAAACACACACATACTGTATGTATTGTGCTGTTATGCCATGCCTCCTACAAACTACCCCTGCACTGGGAGTCAAAAACAAGCAAAGTTTAAAAAAATATGTCACACTGTTGTCAGTCTGCCGTGGCACACCTGAGGATCTCTCACGGCACACTAGTGTGCCACGGCACACTGGTTGAAAAACACTGGAATAGATAAACTAAGTCAGTTACATTGTGACAAGTTAAACCGGTACTTATGTAATGTTCTGTACATAGTATCTAGTCTAGCGTCATCTTCTGACTCTTATATAGAATAGATAAAATAAGTCAGTTACATTGTGACAAGTTAAACCGGTACTTATGGAATGTTCTGTACATAGTATCTAGTCTAGCGTCATCTTCTGACTCTTATATAGAATAGATAAAATAAGTCAGTTACATTCTGACAAGTTAAACCGGTACTTATGTAATGTTCTGTACATAGTATCTAGTCTAGTGTCATCTTCTGACTCTTATATTGAATAGATAAAATAAGTCAGTTACATTGTGACAAGTTAAACCAGTACTTATGTAATGTTTTGTACATTGTATCTAGTCTAGACTCTAGCGTCATCTTCTGGCTCTCTTATATAGAATAGATAAACTAAGTCAGTTACATTGTGACAAGTTAAACCGGTACTTATGTAATGTTCTGTACATAGTATCGTCTAGCGTCATCTTCTGACTCTTATATAGAATAGATAAAATAAGTCAGTTACATTGTGACAAGTTAAACCGGTACTTATGTAATGTTCTGTACATAGTATCTAGTCTAGTGTCATCTTCTGACTCTTATATAGAATAGATAAAATAAGTCTGTTACATTGTGACAAGTTAAACCGGTACTTATGTAATGTTCTGTACATAGTATCTAGTCTAGCGTCATCTTCTGACTCTCTTATATAGAATAGATAAAATAAGTCAGTTAAATTGTGACAAGTTGAACCAGTACTTATGTAATGTTCTGTATATAGTATCTAGTCTAGCGTCATCTTCTGACTCTTATATAGAATAGATAAACTAAGTCAGTTACATTGTGACAAGTTAAACCGGTACTTATGTAATGTTCGGAACATAGTATCTAGTCTAGCGTCATCTTCTGACTCTTATATAGAATAGATAAACTAAGTCAGTTACATTGTGACAAGTTAAACCGGTACTTATGTAATGTTCGGAACATAGTATCTAGTCTAGCGTCATCTTCTGACTCTTATATAGAATAGATAAACTAAGTCAGTTACATTGTGACAAATTAAACCGGTACTTATGTAATGTTCTGTACATAGTATCTAGTCTAGCGTCATCTTCTGGCTCTCTTATATAGAATAGATAAACTAAGTCAGTTACATTGTGACAAGTTAAACCGGTACTTATGTAATGTTCTGTACATAGTATCTAGTCTAGCGTCATCTTCTGACTCTTATATAGAATAGATAAACTAAGTCAGTTACATTGTGACAAATTAAACCGGTACTTATGTAATGTTCTGTACATAGTATCTAGTCTAGCGTCATCTTCTGACTCTTATATAGAATAGATAAACTAAGTCAGTTACATTGTGACAAGTTAAACCGGTACTTATGTAATGTTCGGAACATAGTATCTAGTCTAGCGTCATCTTCTGACTCTTATATAGAATAGATAAACTAAGTCAGTTACATTGTGACAAATTAAACCGGTACTTATGTAATGTTCTGTACATAGTATCTAGTCTAGCGTCATCTTCTGGCTCTCTTATATAGAATAGATAAACTAAGTCAGTTACATTGTGACAAGTTAAACCGGTACTTATGTAATGTTCTGTACATAGTATCTTATCTAGCGTCATCTTCTGACTCTTATATAGAATAGATAAAATAAGTCAGTTACATTGTGACAAGTTAAACCAGTACTTATGTAATGTTCTGTACATAGTATCTAGTCTAGCGTCATCTTCTGACTCTTATATAGAATAGATAAAATAAGTCAGTTACATTGTGACAAGTTAAACCAGTACTTATGTAATGTTCTGTACATAGTATCTAGTCTAGTGTCATCTTCTGACTCTCTTATATAGAATAGATAAAATAAGTCAGTTACATTGTGACAAGTTAAACCGGTACTTATGTAATGTTCTGTGTATAGAATCTAGTCTAGTGTCATCTTCTGACTCTTATATAGAATAGATAAACTAAGTCAGTTACATTGTGACAATTTAAACCGGTACTTATGTAATGTTCTGTACATAGTATCTAGTCTAGCGTCATCTTCTGACTCTTATATAGAATAGATAAAATAAGTCAATTACATTGTGACAAGTTAAACCGGTACTTATGTAATGTTCTGTATATAGTATCTAGTCTAGCGTCATCTTCTGGCTCTCTTATATAGAATAGATAAAATAAGTCAGTTACATTGTGACAAGTTAAACCGGTACTTATGTAATGTTCTGTACATAGTATCTAGTCTAGCGTCATCTTCTGACTCTCTTATATAGAATAGATAACATAAGTCAGTTACATTGTGACAAGTTGAACCAGTACTTATGTAATGTTCTGTATATAGTATCTAGTCTAGCGTCATCTTCTGACTCTTATATAGAATAGATAAAATAAGTCAGTTACATTGTGACAAGTTAAACTGGTACTTATGTAATGTTCTGTACATAGTATCTAGTCTAGCGTCATCTTCTGGCTCTTATATAGAATAGATAAAATAAGTCAGTTACATTGTGACAAGTTAAACCGGTACTTATGTAATGTTCTGTACATAGTATCTAGTCTAGCGTCATCTTCTGACTCTTATATAGAATAGATAAAATAAGTCAGTTACATTGTGACAAGTTAAACTGGTACTTATGTAATGTTCTGTACATAGTATCTAGTCTAGCGTCATCTTCTGGCTCTTATATAGAATAGATAAAATAAGTCAGTTACATTGTGACAAGTTAAACCGGTACTTATGTAATGTTCTGTACATAGTATCTAGTCTAGCGTCATCTTCTGACTCTTATATAGAATAGATAAAATAAGTCAGTTACATTGTGACAAGTTAAACCGGTACTTATGTAATGTTCTGTACATAGTATCTAGTCTAGCGTCATCTTCTGACTCTTATATAGAATAGATAAAATAAGTCAGTTACATTGTGACAAGTTAAACCGGTACTTATGTAATGTTCTGTACATAGTATCTAGTCTAGCGTCATCTTCTGGATCTCTTATATAGAATAGATGAAAGAAGTCAGAAAATGTGACAAAATTCCAGCTAATTGCCTTAAGTCAGTGGTGAGCTGGCTTATCGTGCTTGTGCAGGATTTCCCCTGGGGCTGAGATGGGTGAAAAAAAATCTAACACCTGCCAAAAAGCCGCATTCAGCTTCTAACGCAGCCCCATGGTTTCCTATGGGAAAATACTTTTTATGTCTACACCTAACACCCTAACATGAACCCCGAGTCTAAACACCCCTAATCTTTCACTTATTAACCCCTAATCTGCCGCACCTGACATCGTCGCCACCTGCATTATACTATTAACCCCTAATCTACCACTCCGAACACCACCGCCACCTATATTATACTTATAAACCCCTAATCTGCTGTCCCCAACATCGCCGACACCTACATTATAGTTATTAACCCCTAATCTGCCCCCCCCATGTTGCCGCAACTATATTAAATTAATTAACCCCTAATCTGCTGCCGCCGCTAACATCGCCACCACTATAATAAAGTTATTAACCCCTAAACCTAAGTCTAACCCTATCACCCCCCTAATTTAAATATAATTTAAATAAATCTAAATAAAATAACTACAATTAAATAAATTATTCCTATTTAAAACTAAATACTTACCTATAAAATAAACCATAAGATAGCTACAATATAACTAATAGTTACATTGTAGCTAGCTGATGATTTATTTTTATTTTACAGGCAACTTTGTATTTATTTTAACTAGGTACAATAGTTATTAAATAGTTATTAACTATTTAATAACTACCTAGCTAAAATAAGTACAAAATTTCCTGTAAAATAAATCCTAACCTAAGTTACATTTACACCTAACACTACACTATCATTAAACTAATTACCTAAACTACCTACAATTAATTACAATTAAATTAAATGAACTAAATTACGGGGAAGAAAAACACTAAATTACAGAAAATAAAAAAAGAATTACAAGAAATTTAAACTAATTACACTAATCTAATCCCCCTAATAAAATAAAATGCCTCCCCAAATAATAAAATTTCCCTACCCTATACTAAATTACAAACAGCCCTTAAAAGGGCCTTTTGCGGGGCATTGCCCCAAAGTAATCAGCTCTTTTACCTGTAAAATAAAAATACAATACCCTCCCAACATTACAACCCACCACCCACACACCCCTACTCTAAAACCCACCCAATCCCCCCTTAAAATAAACACTTAAATGACGTTATCCAAGATGGCGTCCCTTGAATTCCGATTGGCTGATAGAATCCTATCAGACAATCGGAATTAAGATAGGAAAAATCCTCTTGGCTGATGCAATCAGCCAATAGGATTGACCTTGCATTCTATTGGCTGATTAGAACATCCAATAGAATGCGAGGTCAATCCTATTGGCTGATTGGATCAGCCAATCGGATTGCACTTCAATCCGATTGGCTGATAAGATCAGCCAATAGGATTTTTCCTACCTTAGTTCCGATTGGCTGATAGGATTCTATCAGCCAATCAGAATTCAAGGGACGCCATCTTGGATGACGTCATTTAAAGGAACCTTCATTATTTATTAGGACTTCGTTTGAAGAGGGTGCTTCGCGTCGGCTGGATTGAAGATGGACCCGCTCCGTTCCGGAAGGATGAAGATAGAAAATGCCGTCTGGATGAAGCCTTCTGCCGTCTGGAGGACCTCTTCTGCCCCGATCGGATGAAGACTTCTGCCGTATGGAGGACCACTTGTGCCCAGCTGGGTGAAGACGGCTCAAGGTAGGGTGATCTTCAGGGGGTTAGTGTTAGGTTTTTTTAAGAGGGGATTGGGTGGGTTTTAGAGTAGGGGTGTGTGGGTGGTGGGTTTTAATGTTGGGGGGATATTGTATTTTTTTTTTACAGGTAAAAGAGCTGATTACTTTGGGGCAATGTTAATTCGGATAGGATTGATGGCACCACTTAAACGTGTTGTGTCGGGTCTTATACCATTCAGTTAATAAGGTCTGTGGCCTTAATATTCTACAATAATGTGTGGTTAGGTGCTATGTATCAACAAAGTTACATGACAAATTGGTTAGCAAAAGAAACTAACCAAAAAAAGATACTAATAAGCACTCAAAAGACCCCCAATTATATGGAGTTGGAAAAAGAAACACACTAATTAAAACATAAATCTTTATTAGAAATATTAAAATCTGGGATTTAAATCTAAAATGCTGGTCTGGAGTTCCCAGTACAAAGACTGGATATGAAACACTAGAACCTCTGGTTAGTGGACAACGAATGGCAAATTAGAGAGCCGCTGGTTTATGTATCACTAGAAAATATCAATTGGGGTCAAGAAAGTATGGTTGGTAAGGTGATATAATCTCTGCAAAAGCAGCTGGCACTCTCACCTAATGTATCCTTAATGGTAAGGTAAATCACATAAAAAATAGGTAACAATGGTGTTATATGTTAAACACATAGATAAAGTTGTGCCCTGTAGCAATCATATTATATATGATCAATTATAACATTGGTTAACTGCTTATACAGTTAACAATTTTATAAAGTTAACATCATACTGGTTGTAAAACACTCTGAAACCTATTTGAACAGTGGGAGGAAAAGCCCCCTTATAGTAAGTAAATAGACTAATGAATTTATACAATTGATACTGATAAAGTTCTTGGTTCTGTAAATTATATCATATATCCCTATATAGGGGTTGAATATTTGATTAACCAACAGCTTAATCAATTGGGATTGTTAGATGTCTCTGTTACCAGAATACATGTGGCGAGAAAAAGGGTTAAAGTGCTTGGTGTAAACTTTTTGCAGGCGTGATACAGCCTGACTATATTTACTCATAGACCCTGATTGAACTTTGATTAGAGTACAACACAACAGATATACACTATATATATACTTTGGGGCAATGCCCAGCAAAAGGCCCTTTTAAGGGCTATTTGTAATTTAGTTTAGGGTAGGGAAATTGTATTATTTTGGGGAGCTTTTTTATTTTATTAGTGGATTATATTAGGTGTAATTACTTTAAAATTCTTGTAATTCTTTTTTTATTTTCTGTAATTTAGTTGTTTTTTTTTGTTCGTAAATTAGTTTATTTAATTTAATTGTAATTAATTGTAGGTAGTTTAAGTAATTAGTTTAATTATAGTGTAGTGTTAGGTGTAATTGTAACTTAGGTTAGGATTTATTTTACAGGTAATTTTATACTTATTTTAGCTAGGTAGTTATTAAATAGTTAATAACTATTTAATAACTATTCTACCTAGTTAAAATAAATACAAAGTTGCCTGTAAAGTAATATTAAATCCTAAGCTAGCTACAATGTAACTATTAGTTATATTATAGCTAGCTTAGGGTTTATTTTATCGGTAAGTATTTAGTTTTAAATAGGATTAATTTATTTAATTATGTTAAATTTATTTTGTTTAATTTCAATTATATTTAAGTTAGGGGGGGTTAGGGTTAGACTTAGGTTTAGGGGTTAATAAATTTATTTATAGTAGCAGCGACGTTGGGGTCGGCAGATTAGGGGTTAATAATTGTAGGTAGATGGCGGCGACGTTGGGGGCGGCAGATTAGGGGTTAATAAATATAATGTAGGTGTCGGTGATGTTAGGGGCAGCAGTTTAGTGGTTCATAGGTATAATGTAGGTGGCGGCGATGTCCGGATTACGGGTTAAAAATTCTTATTTTAGTGCTTGCGATGTGGGGGGGCTCTCGGTTTAGGGGTTAATAGGTAGTTTATGGTTGTTAGTGTACTTTGTAGCACTTTAGTTAAGAGCTTTATGTTCCGGCGTTAGCCCATAAAACTCTTAACTACTGACTTTTAAATGCGGTAGGAGTCTTGACAGGAGTGGGTCTACCGCTCACTTCTTCCAAGACTCGTAATACCAGTGTTAGGCAAATCCCATTAAAAAGATAGGATACGCAATTGACAAAAGGGGATTTGCGGTAGCCTCAAGTCGCGGAAGAAAAGTGAGCAGTACACCTGTAGCTGCCAGACTCGTAAAATACCAGCAGGCATTAAAAAGCAGCCTTGGGACCTCTCAACGCTGCTTTTTAAGGCTAACGTCAAACTCGTAATCTAGGCATTAGTGTTTATACACTTGTTGGACACTTGTTACAATGAGTAGCGCATGTTCTATCAGAAGAACAAATTTTAGGTTGTGACGTAGTCGCTTTGGAATGCAACTACAATGAGGAGCGCATGCGTGGTGGTATGGGTTTGTTATCAGACAGCTGACGGAACAACACTTCCATTCGCTAGTTTGATGAATTCACTCTTCTGACAGAACACCGGCCCTGGGAGCTGCTTTTAACACGGCCGGGGCTCTGTGAAGAAGAGGACGGGATTAACGCGGCTCTCCAGCATGCAGATGGTAAGCATTTTAATGAATTAATAAAGACAAATTTGTCATTAATTTATTTTCATGCTGCATTCAATCGGAAATTCATTTTGTAGAAATGATCTTCCTTTCTATCTATTTGTCTGTCTGTCTGTCTATCTTTCTATCTATCTATTTGTCTATCTATTATCTATTTATCTTTGTGAATTCTTAATTAGCTGCCCCTGTGAGGTCTGTAAACTGATAGTTCACTTTCCCAGGGAGCTTTAATGAATCTAGGCAAGTAAGAGATCATTGAGCATTGTCAGTACAGCTCAGCAATATGGTGCATGTTTCACAGGATTCAAGCCTCTATATAAACAGCGTGGAATGATTGATGTAAATGTTTCCTACAAAAAAACTGAAATAGACTTTATTTTCATTAACTGGGACAAATTTATATCAATGTTAAGCACAAAATACATTTTAGATTTGCATAAATATAAAGTCAGTTTTTGTTTTATTTCTGGAGCAGGAAGTAATTTAATTTCCATGAGACAAATGTACAATGGCATTTTGTTTTCTGGTGTTCAGTGTTGCAGAAGCCACATAATATAGAAAATGCTGCGGCTCTGAATGAACACGAGTTTGCCAGCGCAATCAGAACTTAATCACCATGTGATGCAGATTAGCTGTAGCCACCAGAGATGGTTTCACACACACTCATCTGTTTAATGCAGTAAATACTGCAAACCTCACCCAGTGTGTAGTACTGATTCATTGCACCATTAAAGAAGAAAATACATCATGTTGCTTGATTTA
Organism: Bombina bombina; assembly: GCF_027579735.1. Classification (NCBI taxonomy): domain Eukaryota; kingdom Metazoa; phylum Chordata; class Amphibia; order Anura; family Bombinatoridae; genus Bombina; species Bombina bombina. The sequence continues at coordinate 19,458,882 of NC_069507.1, read as the reverse complement.
TACACAGCACAGGCTGTAATTCACCCCACTCTGGTGCCTTAAAAGTCAAAGGGACATGAAAGTCAAAGAAACATTTTCATGGTTAACCTCTTTAGGACCGAGCATTTCAGACTAAAACTTCCCCCCAAAAACAGAGCGTTTTTAGCATGGATGTTACATCGAAACTAAGGCTACAGATATTTCACAGGGGGGATTTCCGGTTCCAACATATCAGGAACAGTTGTGTGATTGCAAATTGAATAGAGTAGAATATAGGGCGATAGGACTGTACCGTGTCATAGTCTAATTATATAGTATCATCCTAATAGCATAAGGTGCAGGAGATGATGGTATCAGGAATCAATCAAGCAACAAAAAGTATTAGGGTTTTTGACTGGACCAGCGCTAGGTATGAAAATAATAATATACAGTTATCTCTATGTGTTAAGAATAACAATTACCAACAGCGCAAATGTTATATAGATTCTGCTGCCTCGGCCGCCGGCAGCACCATACTTAACATTATAAAGTCACCCTTGCTATAGCGCTATTGTGCAGTTAGGTTAGATAGTGGGTTTTTATCTAGCAGCAGAGAGAAAAAAAAGTAGCTTATGCAGATGTTTTATACCTTAAATACAATGTATGATATAATAAACAACCTTATTATGTTGTCTCCATGTCTATGATAATACATTTCTAACATTGAGTATTACAAGTAAAGATATAGGTCCCAGGATAGTATCTGTAGCCATGAACGGGAATAAATCACATTTTATACCTAGGGTAAGACTGATGACATTAAACCTGCCCTGAAGGGAATCCTTACAGACACCCTGGGGATTAAATGTATGCACTAAAACCCACTAGGGGAGGTCTCCAACACATAGAGGAGAGTAGTTCAGTAGTCTACAGTTGTAGAGTTAGATAGATAACTAGCATAGCTAAACTTTAACTAGGATTTAACAATAAACGTAACCAAAGATCTCACACGTCATCCCTTACATTTACCAGTTTAAATCACATAGTATCGTATACATAACAATAAACGTAACCAAAGATCTCACACGTCATCCCTTACATTTACCAGTTTAAATCACATAGTATCGTATACATAACAATAAACGTAACCAAAGATCTCACACGTCATCCCTTACATTTACCAGTTTAAATCACATAGTATCGTATACATAACAATAAACGTAACCAAAGATCTCACACGTCATCCCTTACATTTACCAGTTTAAATCACATAGTATCGTATACATAACAATAAACGTAACCAAAGATCTCACACGTCATCCCTTACATTTACCAGTTTAAATCACATAGTATCGTATACATAACAATAAACGTAACCAAAGATCTCACACGTCATCCCTTACATTTACCAGTTTAAATCACATAGTATCATATACATAACAATAAACGTAACCAAAGATCTCACACGTCATCCCTTACATTTACCAGTTTAAATCACATAGTATCGTATACATAACAATAAACGCATGCCATAAAGGCCAATTAGCAGGAAAAAGCGTACATAAAAACAAATAGCAACTGTAGAATGCAAACAAAAATGAACTGAAATAATCCGCAAAAACCTATAAGCAGGAGTTCTCCTCAGCAGCTTCACAATTAAATGAGCCACCGCTAGCTACACAACTGAATGCCTTCATCCCACTCCGGATGGCCAGGATGAGGAGATTCTATCCCCAGACTCAGAGACTGTCTCCGGGCATTGCCCCCAACAAAGTAAATGCCATCTTCTACCGTTCGTGTAATCGTTTCTGCTGAGAGAGTTCCAGTTCTTATCCATGGTGAGTGACGGATATTGTTGTATTTCGCCATGAATATCATCTCGTTCAGCCGCCCGTGGCCGTCGACCGCACATTGAGTCAAGTGCAGACACCATCCAGACCTCCAGTTGCCATGGCTCTCCCAGTAGGTCAATAAAGCTGTTCTTCATCCGTTTCGAATCTAACCGCTGCTTGTCTACACTTCCTGGGATCCCGTTGTATTCTACCACCATATCCAGCTGTGCCTCTCTAACCCCTAATATTTCCTCTTGCAGCCCACTGCCGTGGGTCGGGATTCCTATCTGGGGAACTACATTCCCGGGTGAGTAGGTATATGTGGCGGTAGAGTTGATAGTTCCTCTGGGGAGTATGGCTGGGGTATAGTCAAGAGCTTAGTAGTCTGGGTGTGGATAAGCTCTTTATCGGCTGCTGTCTTCAGTAAAGCATCATCTGCATGGTGGGCAACTTGTAGCTGAGAGTTAACTCTCAATAGTAGCGAGTCCTCAAAGTCCGCAAACCGGGCAAGTAACTCAGTTAAAATGTCCTCCATATCAAAGGCTTGGCAGAGGAGTGTAGAATTAGCAACGAGCAGTGAAATTAGGCTCAAAGCAGTACACCATTCAGGGCCTCAAAGGCTGTATGCGACTCCCTCGTGGTCTTGTCTGGGAACAAAAGAAGGTCATAGCCCCAATAAAAACTTAAAATTTCTCCAAAATATTTATATAGGATATATCTCTGCAGCATCCAAGCACATTATAGAACTCCATCTGTAAGATTTTAGCCTTAATTACCCAAAAAAGGTGAAATATAAGCAAGAGCTCTCAGTGAATGCGTCTTGTTACTTCGGCTGCTGGCTCCGCCCCCGGTTTTTTTATTTACCTATCAAAATTATATATATTTTTTTAGTAGACAACCCAAAGTATTGATCTAGGCCCATTTTGGTATATTTCATGCCACCATTTCACCGCCAAATGTGATCAAATAAAAAAAATAGTTAACTTTTTTTTTTTTACAAACTTTGGGTTTCTCACTGAAATTATTTACAAACAACTTGTGCATTCATGGTACAAATGGTTGTAAAAGCTTCTCTGGGATCCCCTTTGTTCAGAAATAGCAGACATATATAGCGTTGGCATTGCCTTTTGGTAATTAGAAGGCCGCTAATTGCAGCTGCACACCACACTTTTATTATTCCCAACAGTGAAGGGGTTAATCAGGTAGCTTGTAAAGTTAATTTTAGCTTTAGTGTAGAGATTATCCTCCCACCTGACACTTCCCAACCTTGATCCCTGTCAAACAGCTATCTTCCCTCCCCCACCCCCCAATGGTCACCCCCATCTTAAGTACTGGCAGACAGTCTGCCAGTATGCAGTTTTACACATTTGTTTTATTTATTTTTTATTATTATTATTGCTCTTAGTGTAGGATTACCCCCTTACCTTCACACCTCCCTGATCTCTCCCAAAAAGCTCTCTAACCCTCCCCCTTTTAACCAATTCCCTCCATCTTAGGTACTGGCAGCTGCCTGCCAGTACCCAGTTTTCTATTATTTTAATTTATTTTAATAAAAAAACAACAACAAAAAAAAACATTTTTTTCTGTAGTGTAGCTGCCCAACTCTCTCCCCCTCTCTCATTTACCCCCCCCTCTTCCCCTACCCTCTAATCCCCTCTCCACTCTAGGATACCCCTCTCCCTCCTTCTCCCTCCTTCCCCCTCTCAGAGTTTTTTTTCCAATAGTATAGCGGCCCCACCTGTTCTCACCCCCCTCCAGCGATGGACCGCCTCCCTCCCACACCACCAACTATCTGCACCACCGCTGCCGATGCATCGGTTACTCTGCACGTCTATTTCTGCACTGCCCCACTCATGATTTGTAACTGCACATATACCTGTTGTCATTGGCTCTCTTGATATGTTCAGCTAGCTCCCAGTAGTGCATTGCTGCTCCTTTAACAAGGGATACCATAAGAATGAAGCACGTTTGATAACAGGAGTAGACTGGAAAGTTGTTTAAAATAATATACTCTATCTGAATCATGGAAGAAATTTTTTTGATTTTAGGTTTTCAAGTCCGTTTAAGTTTCTCTGTCAGTTAAATAGAATAAATAAACAATTACAAAACTGCTGGTAACATTTCTCCAACATTGGTGTGTCCGGTCCACGGCGTCATCCTTACTTGTGGGATATTCTCTTCCCCAACAGGAAATGGCAAAGAGTCCCAGCAAAGCTGGCCATATAGTCCCTCCTAGGCTCCGCCCACCCCAGTCATTCTCTTTGCCGTTGCACAGGCAACATCTCCACGGAGATGGTTAAGAGTTTTTTGGTGTTTAAATGTAGTTTTTATTCTTCTATCAAGTGTTTGTTATTTTAAAATAGTGCTGGTATGTACTATTTACTCAGAAACAGAAAAGGATGAAGATTTCTGTTTGTAAGAGGAAGATGATTTTAGCAGACAGTAACTAAAATCGATTGCTGTTTCCACACAGGACTGTTGAGATGAAGTAACTTCAGTTGGGGGAAACAGTTAGCAGACTTTTCTGCTTAAGGTATGACTAGCCATATTTCTAACAAGACCATGTAATGCTGGAAGGCTGTCATTTCCCCTCATGGGGACCGGTAAGCCATTTTCTTAGTCAAACATAAAAGAATAAAGGGCTTAAAAAAGGGCTTAAAAACTGGTAGACATTTTTATGGGCTAAAACGATTGCTTTATTGGGGCATATTATGCAGATTCTAGCTAACAATTGGCATTATAATCTTGGGGAACGTTTAAAAAACGGCAGGCACTGTGTTGGACACCTTTTTTAGTCTGGGGGCCTTTCTAGTTATAGACTGAGCCTCATTTTCGCGCCATTACTGCGCAGTTGTTTTTGGAGAGCAAGGCATGCAGATGCATGTGTGAGGATCTAAGAATCACTAAAAAAGCTTCTAGAAGGCGTCAGTTGGTATCGTATTCCCCTCTGGGCTTGGTTGGGTCTCAGCAAAGCATATAGCTGGGACTGTATAGGGTTCAAATTTAGAAACGGCTCCGGTTCCGTTATTTTAAGGGTTAAAGCTCTGAAATTTGGTGTGCAATACTTTTAATGCTTTAAGACACTGTGGTGAAATTTTGGTAATTTTTGAACAATTCCTTCATACTTTTTCACATATTCAGTAATAAAGTGTTTTCAGTTTGAAATTTAAAGAGACAGTAACGGTTTTATTTTAAAACGTTTTTTGTGCTTTGTTGACAAGTTTAAGCCTGTTTAACATGTCTGTACCTTCAGATAAGCTATGTTCTATATGTATGAAAGCCAATGTGTCTTCCCATTTAAATTTATGTGATAATTGTGCCATAGTGTCCAAACAAAGTAAGGACAGTAATGCCACAGATAATGATATTGCCCAAGATGATTCCTCAAATGAGGGGAGTAAACATGATACTACATCATCCCCTACTGTGTCTACACCAGTTTTGCCCACACAGGAGGCCCCTAGTACATCTAGTGCGCCAATACTTATTACCATGCAACAATTAACGGCTGTAATGGATAACTCCATAGCAAATCTTTTATCCAAAATGCCTACTTATCAGAGAAAGCGCGATTGCTCTGTTTTAAACACTGAAGAGCAAGAGGGCGCTGATGATAACTGTTCTGACATACCCTCACACCAATCTCAAGGGGCCATGAGGGAGGTTTTGTCTGATGGAGAAATCTCAGATTCAGGAAAAATTTCTCATCAAGCTGAACCTGATGTTGTGACATTTAAATTTAAATTAGAACATCTCCGCGCACTGCTTAAGGAGGTGTTATCTACTCTGGATGATTGTGACAATTTGGTCATTCCAGAGAAATTATGTAAGATGGACAAGTTCCTAGAGGTTCCGGTGCCCCCCAACGCTTTTCCTATACCCAAGCGGGTGGCGGACATAGTAAATAAAGAGTGGGAAAAGCCCGGCATACCTTTTGTTCCCCCCCCTATATTTAAGAAATTATTTCCTATAGTCGACCCCAGAAAGGACTTATGGCAGACAGTCCCGAAGGTCGAGGGGGCGGTTTCTACTCTAAACAAATGCACTACTATTCCTATCGAAGATAGTTGTGCTTTCAAAGATCCTATGGATAAAAAATTAGAGGGTTTGCTTAAAAAGATTTTTGTACAGCAGGGTTACCTTCTACAACCAATTTCATGCATTGTTCCTGTCACTACGGCAGCGTGTTTCTGGTTCGAGGAACTAGAAAAGTCGCTCAGTAGAGAATCTTCATATGAGGAGGTTATGGACAGAGTTCACGCACTTAAATTGGCTAACTCTTTTGTTTTAGATGCCGCTTTGCAATTAGCTAGATTAGCGGCGAAAAATTCAGGGTTTGCTATCGTGGCGCGCAGAGCGCTTTGGCTAAAGTCTTGGTCAGCGGATGTGTCTTCCAAGACAAAATTGCTTAACATTCCTTTCAAAGGTAAAACATTATTTGGACCAGATTTGAAAGAGATTATTTCAGACATCACTGGGGGAAAGGGCCACGCCCTCCCACAGGATAGGTCTTTTAAGGCTAAAAATAAGCCTAATTTTCGTCCCTTTCGCAGAAACGGACCAGCCTCTAATTCTGCATCCTCTAAGCAAGAGGGTAATGCCTCACAGCCCAAACCAGCCTGGAAACCAATGCAAGGCTGGAACAAGGGTAAGCAGGCCAAGAAGCCTACCACTGCTACCAAAACAGCATTAAGGGATAGCCCCCGATCCGGGACCGGATCTAGTGGGGGGCAGACTCTCTCTCTTTGCTCAGGCTTGGGCAAGAGATGTTCAGGATCCTTGGGCGCTAGAAATAGTTTCTCAAGGTTATCTCCTGGAATTCAAGGAACTACCCCCAAGGGGAAGGTTCCACAGGTCTCACTTATCCTCAAACCAAATAAAGAGACAGGCATTCTTACATTGTGTAGAAGACCTGTTAAAGATGGGAGTGATACATCCAGTTCCAATAAGAGAACAAGGAATGGGATTTTATTCCAATCTGTTCGTAGTTCCCAAAAAAGAGGAAACATTCAGACCAATTTTGGATCTGAAGATCCTAAACAAATTTCTCAGGGTACCATCGTTCAAAATGGAAACTATTCGAACGATCCTACCCACCATCCAGGAAAGTCAATTTATGACTACCGTGGATTTAAAGGATGCGTACCTACATATTCCTATCCACAAGGAACATCATCAGTTCCTAAGGTTCGCTTTTCTGGACAAGCATTACCAGTTTGTGGCACTTCCATTCGGATTAGCCACTGCTCCAAGGATTTTCACAAAGGTACTAGGGTCCCTTCTAGCGGTTCTAAGACCAAGGGGCATTGCAGTAGTACCTTACTTGGACGACATCCTAATTCAAGCGTCGTCCCTGTCAAAAGCAAAGGCTCATACGGACTTAGTCCTAGCCTTTCTCAGATCTCACGGATGGAAGGTGAACAAAGAAAAAAGTTCTCTGTCCCCGTCAACAAGAGTTCCCTTCTTGGGAACAATAATAGATTCCTTAGAAATGAGGATTTTTCTGACAGAGGTCAGAAAATCAAAACTTCTAAGCTCTTGTCAAGTACTTCATTCTGTTCCTCGTCCTTCCATAGCGCAGTGCATGGAAGTAATAGGATTGATGGTTGCAACAATGGACATAGTTCCTTTTGCACGAATTCATCTAAGACCATTACAACTGTGCATGCTCAGACAGTGGAATGGGGATTATACAGACTTGTCTCCGATGATTCAAGTAGATCAAAAGACCAGAGATTCACTTCGTTGGTGGCTGACCCTGGACAATCTGTCACAGGGAATGAGCTTCCGCAGACCAGAGTGGGTCATTGTCACGACCGACGCCAGTCTAGTGGGCTGGGGCGCGGTCTGGGAATCCCTGAAAGCTCAGGGTCTATGGTCTCGGGAAGAGTCTCTTCTCCCGATAAACATTCTGGAACTGAGAGCGATATTCAATGCTCTCAGAGCTTGGCCTCAACTAGCAAAGGCCAAATTCATAAGGTTTCAATCAGACAACATGACGACCGTTGCATATATCAATCATCAGGGGGGAACAAGGACTTCCCTGGCGATGAAAGAAGTGACCAAGATAATTCAATGGGCGGAGGATCACTCCTGCCACTTGTCTGCGATCCACATCCCAGGAGTGGAAAATTGGGAAGCGGATTTTCTGAGTCGTCAGACATTCCATCCGGGGGAGTGGGAACTCCATCCGGAAATCTTTGCCCAAATAACTCAATTATGGGGCATTCCAGACATGGATCTGATGGCGTCTCGTCAGAACTTCAAGGTTCCTTGCTACGGGTCCAGATCCAGGGATCCCAAGGCGACTCTAGTAGATGCACTAGTAGCACCTTGGACCTTCAACCTAGCTTATGTATTTCCACCGTTTCCTCTCATTCCCAGGCTGGTAGCCAGGATCAATCAGGAGAGGGCCTCGGGGATCTTGATAGCTCCTGCGTGGCCACGCAGGACTTGGTATGCAGACCTGGTGAATATGTCATCGGCTCCACCATGGAAGCTACCTTTGAGACTGGACCTTCTTGTTCAGGGTCCATTCGAACATCCGAATCTGGTTTCCCTCCAACTGACGGCTTGGAGATTGAACGCTTGATTTTATCAAAGCGTGGGTTTTCAGATTCTGTAATAGATACTCTGATTCAGGCTAGAAAGCCTGTAACTAGAAAAATTTACCATAAAATATGGAAAAAATATATCTGTTGGTGTGAATCCAAAGGATTTCCATGGAACAAGATAAAAATTCCTAAGATTCTATCCTTTCTACAAGAAGGTTTGGAGAAAGGATTATCTGCAAGTTCTCTAAAGGGACAGATCTCTGCTTTATCTGTTTTACTTCACAAAAGACTGGCAGCCGTGCCAGATGTTCAAGCATTTGTTCAGGCTCTGGTTAGGATCAAGCCTGTTTACAGACCTTTGACTCCTCCCTGGAGTCTAAATCTAGTTCTTTCAGTTCTTCAAGGGGTTCCGTTTGAACCTTTACATTCCATAGATATTAAGTTACTATCTTGGAAAGTTTTGTTTTTGGTTGCAATTTCTTCTGCTAGAAGAGTTTCAGAGTTATCTGCTCTGCAGTGTTCTCCACCCTATCTGGTGTTCCATGCAGATAAGGTGGTTTTGCGTACTAAGCCTGGTTTTCTTCCGAAAGTTGTTTCTAACAAAAATATTAACCAGGAGATAGTTGTACCTTCTTTGTGTCCGAATCCAGTTTCAAAGAAGGAACGTTTGTTACACAATTTGGACGTAGTCCGTGCTCTAAAATTCTATTTAGAGGCTACTAAAGATTTCAGACAAACATCTTCCTTGTTTGTTGTTTATTCTGGTAAAAGGAGAGGTCAAAAAGCGACTTCTACCTCTCTTTCCTTTTGGCTTAAAAGCATTATCCGATTGGCTTATGAGACTGCCGGACGGCAGCCTCCTGAAAAAATCACAGCTCACTCCACTAGGGCTGTGGCTTCCACATGGGCCTTCAAGAACGAGGCTTCTGTTGATCAGATATGTAAGGCAGCGACTTGGTCTTCTCTGCACACTTTTGCCAAATTTTACAAATTTGATACTTTTGCTTCTTCGGAGGCTATTTTTGGGAGAAAGGTTTTGCAAGCCGTGGTGCCTTCCATTTAGGTGACCTGATTTGCTCCCTCCCTTCATCCGTGTCCTAAAGCTTTGGTATTGGTTCCCACAAGTAAGGATGACGCCGTGGACCGGACACACCAATGTTGGAGAAAACAGAATTTATGCTTACCCGCCCTGGTTTTTTAATCAGGTCTGATGAATTATTTTCTCTAACTACAGTCACCACGGTACCATATGGTTTCTCCTATATATATTTCCTCCTGTCCGTCGGTCGAATGACTGGGGTAGGCGGAGCCTAGGAGGGACTATATGGCCAGCTTTGCTGGGACTCTTTGCCATTTCCTGTTGGGGAAGAGAATATCCCACAAGTAAGGATGACGCCGTGGACCGGACACACCGTTGGAGAAAGTAATTTATCAGGTAAGCATAAATTCTGTTTTTCGTGTCCAACTGTAGGGGGCGCAATAGTACAAAGAGATGGGGATCATATGAACTACATACAATAGTATCAAAGTTTACAAGATATATATGGTTAACACTATATAGTTAAGGAGAAAGAGGCACAATATTTGTGTCACAGATTGTCAGGCTCAATTTTAAATCTAAAGGAATTAGAATGTTTGAGCTAGTTACAAATGTGGAACACAACTGCTGGAATTAATTTTTAACAAAAGTATATATATATGTAGCTGAATAGGTGTATGGTAACAACATTATAATCCCAGGCAGCTGGTTGTACCATAGCACCAGTCAGCAGAGTTTGATATATGAATATGTTGGTTAAAGGTTCCTATTGCCACTGCATATGTGCGGAGTGTACAGAGAGGAAAAAAAAATATGACAGGAGATTTAACCAAACGATGCAGAAAATATATTTCACAGCAAGACATGAAAAACTTGTAAGAATGGTAGATCTATATACAAAATTATCGTAAAGTATTTTATATGATGTGCTAAACCATTTAGATAGATATTTAAGGTTTTGCTAAAGCTATATGTAGACTGCAGTATTGAATATCAGAATTAGATTGAGGAAGTATATATGCGTAATGACAGAGTTTAGTAGAAATCCAGTTTCACATCAGGCTTACAATTAGTGATACAGACTACAAGCTGTTAGTCCCAGAGTCAAGAGGGTTTGATAAGGATAAGAGCTCACCGGTATGTAGAGAGAGTTAAGTTGCGGCCGATTCTGTAGGAGTAGGCTGAAAGGCTGTGTCCCGTGTTCAGCGTGTGAGGAGCGATGCTGGCGTGTGACGTCACCGCTCACCTGGATTTACAGCACAGCTCCGCTTCTTGCACAGAGCGGTATAGCAGGTTCAAAGATAATATAGCCGTGAGTTGTAATCGCTGGGGTAATGAAGTTGCAAGTTAAAGTTTTGTGAACAGCGTTCACAGGAATCACTCTGTATTGAGTTAGGAATGAAAGATCTTGCAATTAAGTAACAGGAGGCTGTTCTGAGGTTTGTGAGACCAATACTAAGCAATGATTGAAGGGGGAGGTGAAGCTTATAAAGGTAAACTGAGATGCATACTGGGTCCTAAAGAGACATAGTTACAAGTAATTGGAGAGAGAGAGGATGGTACCCTGACAGGACCCCCCGTTCAAGGAGCAACTCCGATGCTCAAAACTTGGGTCTGTCCGGGTTACGCTGAGGGAAATGAGAAACCAGCCGGGGAGCCGAGATGTTACAAGCTGGTTCCCATGAATCTTCCTCAGAGGAGTATCCTTTCCAATGAACGAGGTATTCCAGACGACCGAGTCTGAGATGGGAGTCCAGGATAGAAGAGACCTCATACTCCAAGTCAGGATCAATGTCGACTGTTGGATGAGGAAAGGGGGTATCAGAAGCACGGAGCAGTCTATAGGGTTTCAGTAAGGAGACGTGGAAGGTAGGATGAATTTTAAGTGAATCCAGTAGTTTAAGACGTACAGCGTTGACATTGATAACTCTGTCAACCGGGTAAGGACCGACAAAAAGAGGTGAAAGCTTCTTAGAAGGGGTATTCAATTTCATATTCCGGGTGGACAGCCAAACCAAGTCACCAAGAGCGTAACGAGGGGGTGGTATGCGACGACGATCATAATAATGCTTGTACAGGTCCTTGGCCTGGTTGATGGAGGCTTCGATAACCTGGAAGTTTGAGGATATATCAGACGAAAGCTGGGAAATGGATGGTGAGATTGTGTCCGAAGAGGGTAATAGCTGGAAACGAGGGTGGAAACCATAATTTGCGAAAAATGGTGTTTGATTGATGGTGGAATGAATTGTGTTATTGTAGCAGAACTCAGCGTAGGATAAGAATTCTGACCAAAGATGTTGTTGGGAAGAACAGAAAGATCTGAGGAATTGTTCCAACCATTGGTTACATCTTTCAGTTTGTCCATTCCCCTGGGGGTGGTAGGCTGTGGTTAATTTCCTTTGTACAGAAAACATTTTACAGAATTCTTGCCATAACTTGCAAGAAAATTGCGTGCCACGGTCACTGAGTATGGAAGTGGGAAGACCATGATGTTTGAATACATGTTTGAGGAGGAGATGAACAGTCTCCAACGCAGTGGGTAACTTGGTGAAGGGAATGAAATGGCACATCTTAGTAAATAAATCCACCACAACGAGAATTGTGGTGTTTCTAGATGACATCGGCAGGTCTACAATGAAATCTAACGCAATTTCCGACCAGGGTGTCTTAGGAGTGGGTAGTGGTAGTAGGAGTCCATATGCAGGTTGTTTAGCTCTCTTGGAAGTAGTACAAATAGAGCAAGACAAAACATGTTCCTTAATGTCCTTGTACATATTGGGCCACCAGTAATTTCTTGTAGCTAGTTCGTATGTTTTGTTAATGCCAGGATGACCTGCTAGAGATGAGTCATGTACACTTTGGAGAAGAGATGGTCTAAGAGTAGGTGGTATGAATAATCTTTCTGAGTGATAATAACATCCGTTAGGATGAAGTTGTAGGTGATGTAGTGGTTTACTTTTATCCTTGTTTTGTTCTCTGCGAACTGTCATAAGTGAATCAAACGTAAATAGGAGAAATTTATCTTGTGAGATAAGAGTTTGTGCAGTAGGGAGAACTGGAGTATGAGATGTACACCTGGAAAGGGCATCAGCTTTCTGATTTTTCCCTGATGGACGATAAGTGATAAGGAAGTTAAACCTGGAAAAAAAAAGATTCCATCTTACCTGTCTGGCTGACAGGGTTCGGGTACTTTTTAAATATTGCAAGTTCCTGTGGTCTGTGTAGATAAGTGTGGGAATAGTGAGTCCTTCCAACAAGTGACGCCAATGTTCCAATGAGAGTTTGATCGCCAGAAGTTCCTTGTCACCGATTGCATAGTTCTGTTCGGCAGCATTCAAGGTACGTGAATAGTATGCTACAGGATGGAGGGGTTTTGTCATGTCTTGTCTTTGGGAAAGAATTGCCCCTATTGCATGGTTGGAGGCGTCAACCTCCAACACGAACTGGAGCTTCGTGTCGGGAAAACGTAGAATAGGTGCTGTGGTAAAACACTTTTTTAAGTACTCAAAAGCAGTCTGAGCATCTGGTGTCCATTTGAAAGGTTTGTTAGCTTTTGTAAGGGTAGTTAAAGGTAATGCAAGTTTTGAGAAATTTTTAATGAACTTACGATAGAAGTTCGCAAAGCCCATGAAGCATTGTACCTGTCTTCTAGTATTGGGAGTAGGCCAGTTTATGATAGATCCTATCTTTTTGTTGTCCATGCTAATACCAGAAGGACTAATATCATACCCTAGAAAGGATATAGTCTGTGTATTAAATAGGCACTTTTCTGCCTTTACATAGAGATGATTACCCCTGAGTCTAGAGAGAACTTGTCTTACATGAATGATGTGTTCTTGATACGTCTTGGAGTAGATCAGAATATCATCCAAGTAAATGACAATGTACACATCCAGAATGTCTCTGAAAATGTCATTGATCAGGTGCTGAAAAGTTGCGGGGGTATTACACAGCCCAAACGGCATAACGACATATTCGAAAAGGCCGTAGCGTGTCCTAAAAGCCGTCAACCATTCGTCACCTGACCTGATTCTTATGAGATTATATGCTCCCCTGAGATCTAACTTAGTGAAATATTTTGCACCCTCCAGACGTTCTATAAGCTCTGGAATGAGGGGCAGGGGATAACGGTTTTTAATTGTTATTTTGTTTAGTTGCCTATAATCAACAATCGGTCTCAGGGAGCCGTCTTTGTTTTTCACAAAAAATATACCAGCACTGGCTGGTGATGTGGAAGGACGAATAAAACCTTTACTTAAGTTTTCATCTAAATATGATTTTAGGTGTTTTAGTTCAGAGTCAGATAAAGGGAATATATGCCCACTTGGAATCTGAGAACCTGGTATAATCTCAATCGGACAATCATATTTCCTGTGTGGAGGCAGGTTTTCGGCCTCTGACTTACTAAACACATCAGCATAATCTCGGTACACTTCAGGGATATTTAATTCCATGGTTGCTTCAGTGGTTTGCAAAACAGTGGCTGGAAAACAAGTGGTAATACAGAATTTAGAATTAAAAGTGAGAGAATGATTTATCCAGTCTATCTGTGGATTATGTGTAGAAAGCCAACTAATACCTAAAACTATAGGTGAAATGGGTGAAGAAATAACATCAAAACTGATATATTCTCTGTGGTGTTCTGAGGTTACAACGAGTAAAGGTATGGTTTGAAATTCTACTGGACCAGTAGTGATAGGATTGCCATCTATGCCTCTTAAAGAAACAGGAGACCGTTTGTGCACCAAGGGTATTTTATTTGTATGTGTGAAATTTTTATCTATATAAGAGGCTTTAGCACCTGAATCAATAATCGCGCAGGCGTTGACCCGCTGAAGGTCCCACTGCAAAAGAAGGGATACATTTAGATAAGGTGTTGCAGGTAACAAAGTACTACAGTACTGAGTATTTATAACAGTCTTACCCTTATTTTGTCGTTGAAGGATTGGACATTCCTTAACAGTGTGGTTGTCAGAGGCACAGTAGAGACAGAGATTATTCATTCTTCTCCTAACCTTTTCCTCTTGGGAGAGTGGACCTTTTAGCATTCCTATCTCCATAGGTTCGGGTGTATGTTTGATAGCAGGAGAGCTTGTAGTTTTCTTAGGGAAGGAATCATGATATGACCTCTCCTGCTGCCTTTCCCTGAGACGTCTATCAATTGTTATACTAAGAGTCATCAAATCCTCTAATGAAGCTGGTAACTCTGATCTAGAAAGTTCATCTTTTATGCCATCTGATAGACCTAGCGTAAACTGATTTCTGAGAGAGATGTCATTCCACATGGTATCTTTGGCCCATTTCTTAAAATCCGTAATGTAGTCTTCAACTACTCTTTTTCTTTGTTTAAGAGCCCTCATGGCATTCTCTGCAGTCATCTGCTTGTATGGATCCTCATACAGGAGACCCATAGCATTGAAAAATTTTTCTAGGGAGTTCAAAATCACATCATTGTTTTCGAAGTAGGCATTGGCCCAGGTGCGGGGTTCACCCCTAAGGTATGATATCACGGTGAGGACCCTGGTCCTGTCATTAGAGTAGGTATGAGGTTTAAGTGAAAACATAAGTAGACAGGCATTTTTTAATTCTCTGTATAGAGATCTGTCGCCATTAAATTTCTCAGGGGGACTAACCTGAGGTTCAATTATAGGGATTCGTTTATCTACAACATCTCTAATATAGGTTTTTAAAGCATCATTCTGAGTTTTAAGTGTGTTGAGATTTTCGGTTAGAATATCAACCCTTTGTGTTAAGGTCTGTATGTGAGCGTTAGTCCCAGCTTGATTCATCTTGATTTTAGGGCTTAGTATTCTGTCAGGCTCAATTTTAAATCTAAAGGAATTAGAATGTTTGAGCTAGTTACAAATGTGGAACACAACTGCTGGAATTAATTTTTAACAAAAGTGTATATATATATATATATATATATGTAGCTGAATAGGTGTATGGTAACAACATTATAATCCCAGGCAGCTGGTTGTACCATAGCACCAGTCAGCAGAGTTTGATATATGAATATGTTGGTTAAAGGTTCCTATTGCCACTGCATATGTGCGGAGTGCACAGAGAGGGAAAAAAAATATGACAGGAGATTTAACCAAACGATGCGGAAAATATATTTCACAGCAAGACATGAAAAACTTGTAAGAATGGTAGATCTATATACAAAATTATCGTAAAGTATTTTATATGATGTGCTAAACCATTTAGATAGATATTTAAGGTTTTGCTAAAGCTATATGTAGACTGCAGTATTGAATATCAGAATTAGATTGAGGAAGTATATATGCGTAATGACAGAGTTTAGTAGAAATCCAGTTTCACATCAGGCTTACAATTAGTGATACAGACTACAAGCTGTTAGTCCCAGAGTCAAGAGGGTTTGATAAGGATAAGAGCTCACCGGTATGTAGAGAGAGTTAAGTTGCGGCCGATTCTGTAGGAGTAGGCTGAAAGGCTGTGTCTTGTGTTCAGCGTGCGAGGAGCGATGCTGGCGTGTGACGTCACCGCTCACCTGGATTTACAGCACAGCTCCGCTTCTTGCACAGAGCGGTATAGCAGGTTCAAAGATAATATAGCCGTGAGTTGTAATCGCTGGGGTAATGAAGTTGCAAGTTAAAGTTTTGTGAACAGTGTTCACAGGAATCACTCTGTATTGAGTTAGGAATGAAAGATCTTGCAATTAAGTAACAGGAGGCTGTTCTGAGGTTTGTGAGACCAATACTAAGCAATGATTGAAGGGGGAGGTGAAGCTTATAAAGGTAAACTGAGATGCATACTGGGTCCTAAAGAGACATAGTTACAAGTAATTGGAGAGAGAGAGGATGGTACCCTGACACAGATAGAGACACCAACAAAGTTCTTATATGAGTCCAAATTGAAGACCGGTAAGCAGACCAGTGTCAGATGTAACATCAGTTGCAATAGGTACAATGCCAGGTGGTGCAATCCACGGGGAACGTCACGGCTCCTCCTTTCAAGTATATACAACGGAAACAAAAAAAGATGAATCTGTGAAAAAAGATCACATCGAGAGGGCGCCTCCTAGTGTAATACTGCGATGATAAAGGGACGCGTGTGTGTCTTGTGATATAGAGATACTTACAAAAATGGCAGCACCCAATATGCTATATGGCGCAGGCTGAGAACTCTCAGTGCCCCAGCTAACTGTTCCCAGGTGTAGAGAATAAGGCCCAGTAATCCAGGAGTCCGTGCCAGGCGGATCAGATAAGAAAACTGTATCTATGAAAGATCACATACAAAAGGCGCCTCCTAGTGTATTACGTACACACCTAGCTTACAAGTTTTGCTCTATAGAGGGTGCAAAACGAACGCCGCCTTGTACACGTGACATGGTGGCGATGAGCTCCATACCGCACAAAATCCAAGGGCTGCTTTGACGTGCTTGTGCACGCTTTCCCCATAGACATATATGGGGAGAGAGTGTTAGAAAAAAAACTAACACCTGAAGTGTGGAATGGCGATTGCCGTAACGCAACCCCATTGATGTCTATGGGGCAAAAAAAGTTACGTTTAAACCTCACACCCTAACATAAACCCCAAGTCTAAATACCCTGAAATCTGCCGTACCCTGACATCCCTGACACCTAAATAAAGTAATTAACCCCTAATCTGCCGCTCCCAACATCGCCAACACTAATAAAAGTTATTAAACCCTATTCCGCCACTCCCCGACACTATAATAAAGTTATTAACCCCTATTCCCCTGCACCCCAACATCGCTGCCACTATAATAACGATATTAACCCCTATTCTGCTGCTCCCTGACATCGCCGCCACTAAATAAAGTTATTAACCCCTAAACCTCTGGCCTCCCACTTCACCGCCACTAAATAAACCTATTAACCCCTAAACCACCAGCCCCCTACATCACAAAAAAATAAATTAAACTATTAACCCCTAAACCTATCACCCCCTAACTTTATATTAAAATTACAATATCCCTATCGTAAAATAAATAAAAACTTACCTGTGAAATTAAAAAAACTAAGTTTAAACTAACAATTAAACTAACATAACTATTATACGAAAATTAAAATAACTACCAATTAAAAAAACTAAATTACACATTCAAAAAAACTAACACTACTAAAATAAATTTAAAACTAAAATTACAAAAAATAAAAAATAGTGGCGGTGATGTGGGAGGCCAGAGGTTTAGGAGTTAATAACTTTATTTAGTGGCGGCGATGTCGGGGAGCGGCGGAATAGGGGTTAATATCTTTATTATAGTGTCGGCGATGTTGGGGTGCGGGGAAATAGGGCTTAATAACTTTATTATAGTGGCGGTGATGTCGGGGAGCGGCGGAATAGGGGTTAATAACTTTTATTAGTGGCGGCAAGGTCAGTAGGGGCAGATTAGGGGTTAATAACTTTATATGTCGAAGGCGGCAGATTAGAGGTGTTTAGACTTGGGGTTTATGTTAGGGTGTTAGGTGTAAACGTAATTTTTTTTCCCCCACAGACATCAATGGGGTTGCGTTACGGCTGTTTGTTTCTTTTTAACACTCTCTCCTCATTGATGTCTATGGGAAAAGCGTGCACGAGCACATCAAAGTAGCAGCACCTTGGATTTTGTGCGGTATGGAGCTCATCACCACCATATCGCACGCACAAGGCAACTTTTGGAGGGTGAAATAACGCAACTTTTGTTGCATTCGTTTTGCACCCTCTCTAGCACAAAACTTGTTATCTAGTTGTGTGATAGTAAAAGGAAGCGTTTGTGTCTTATGTTGTAGTTATACTCACAAGAATAGCAGCACCCAATGTGCTAAATGGTGCGGGCTGGTAACTCTCACTGCCCCAGCTAACTGATTCAAGGTGTAGAAAAAAGGGCCCAGTAGTCCAAGTGTCCATACCAGGCAAATCAAACCAAGCTCAGGCTTCCAAAAAGTTCAGTATATTTTATTTAAAAACAGAAATTAAAACTAAGGGTGCATGCATTCACTCAAAGCATATAAAAACAATGCAAATAACAGATTGCAACACGTTTCTCAGCTGTGCTAGCTGTTTCATCAGGCCTGTAAATCATCGCAGTATTACACTAGTAGGCACCCTCTGTATGTGATCTTTTTTCACAGATTTATACATAATTATTTTATTAGTTCTTTCTTTTCTTTCTGTTAATCATGAAAATATTTTAACTTTGTTATTCATTTGAACAACACATAATGAATAACAAATTTGTGTATATCTTATTAAAAAACCCTTTAATGTAAAAAATAAATAAAATAAAAATCATTATTTTATTTCTTTAAAATGTAGTGGGTTTGGGGGATTTGCTCACTGCATGCAACAATTTGCACACCTAAACATATTTCCAGCAGCTGATTGCATAATTAGCTGCTAGTAATTTTAACCACTTGAGATGCCACTTCTGACACCAACTGATAATTAGGTATTGTGTGATCAGCTTGCTAGCAGGAAGCTGATTATCATTATTTCAGAGCTTTTAGCACATTTCCAAGGATCAGCTACTTCATCCTGTTTTCAAGAAAGCCCTGATGCATATTGGGTGTTAATACAAAAAGGAGCTCTGCGTGGATCTTAGTTTATTCCAATAAGTGCACTGTTAATGGGAAAAGGAATATCAGAGAGGTTTGATCAATCTCTGCTTTCCTTTTTCTTTTTTTGTCTGTGATTTTTTTCCCTGTGTTCTTGGTTTTTTGATTTAGATATAACCCCATGGTTTCTAGAAATTACCACAGCACATTTTGAGGCTGATTTCTCTGTCAACCGACAGACAGGTCAATGTGTCCTTGCATGAAATCAGTCTTTCCCTTATTTCTTGAAGAAAATGTTGAATTATCAATTTCTATACAACAAAGCTCAGGGGTCATTGTTCAAGGAAGTTTGTTGACAGTTTCTGAAAGATTTACTTTCTACATACATTATGCTGCATGTCCAGTTCCTGCTACAATAACTAAATCATGGATCTGTTTTCAGTTTCTGATCATGAAGAGCACCTTGTAGAAAAGAGAGAAGGTAATAGTATTTGGTATAGAAGGATAGATCCATCTCCTAAATTCATGCTTGTTTGCCATCAGTTTTCAGTCCCTCTGCCAAAAGAACAGCTAAATGTGTCCTATATACAGTATTAAATCTAGTAATGGCTATAAAGTACCTTGGGGAAATGTATAATGAAAACATAATACAATTATCTGTGATGGTTGGACAGCAGTACGCGGCTTTTGCATTAGTGTAACATTATTGCACATAAGAGTGTTAATTATTGTGATGCCAAAGTTATAGCTGCAAGTTAGTGTCTTCTCTAAGCACTGCAGAGACCTATTATAATGTTTATTGTAAACTGAATTATTTGTTGTGGTAGAGACCCTGATTTGTATGTGTAATAGATACTAACCAGCACTTTGGAATTTGGTGGCGCTATACAAATAAATGATAATAATAATTACACACAGCATTACATATTATACATTGTGTACTGTTTATATAGCAGGACAGATTAGCAGAGAGAGACACTGTCCTCAAAACAATTCTGTCAGCCATATGAAAGATCAGCATCAAAACATGTTTATTACCCCTAGATTTAGGGCTACGTTACAAGTGGAGCGCTAATTTATCGCATGCTGGTAAACGGCAAATTCGCCCCTTTATGGGCGAGCAATAAATAATCAGCCATTACGAGCTCGCGTTAGCAATTAGCGCTCCAAAAATGTACCAGAGATCATATCTCTAGTTAATTTTCTAAATGTGACCCAATTGCCCCCAAAATAGAGTGGTGTGTTTGTTTTTAAAATAAAAAACAATGAGCATCTTTATTTTTTTTTTTAAATGTAATTGCACGAAGCAGTTATAAGCGGTTAAAATTGTCAGGGGTGTAGGGTGTTAGAAAAAAAAGGCACTAAAAAGTGCCTTTACATAACGGTCTATGGGAACTGTGTGTTCCTTGTAAATAAATATGTATATGCTTATTTACATATATATTTAAATTTACTGCGACTTACCCGCTGTGCTAGTTCTCATGCCATGACTCAAGCCATGAGAACGAGGCTCCCGTTGCACCTAACTTGTAATACCTGCGCACTTTTACGTGCACCGGTATAACTAAATGGAGCGCAAGAAAGCAATATTTTGCACTCCACTTGTAATCTGGCCCATAATCTGACACTTTATTATTATGCTCATTAGTGAATAGTGCTTATCTACTAATACTCATTTTTAATATATATATTATTATTTTTTTTAAATGCATTGGAGCCCTTTGCAGTCAAATAGATAAAAACATGAAAAAAACATATTTATGCAATAATTATGTTTAATAAAGTTATATTGTGTATTTATTGTAAATATTTCACATTCAAATGGTCTGCACATAGGGGAATATGTTCTATGTATTTGTAAATAGATATTCCTATATATCTGTATAAATCTTTACATATATACAGTATTATCATGTGTATATATAGGTATATATATATATATATATATGCTGTATATACAGGGAGTGCAGAATTATTAGGCAAGTCGTATTTTTGAGGATTAATTTTATTATTGAACAACAACCATGTTCTCAATGAACCCAAAAAACTCATTAATATCAAAGCTGAATAGTTTTGGAAGTAGTTTTTAGTTTGTTTTTAGTTATAGCTATTTTAGGGGGATATCTGTGTGTGCAGGTGACTATTACTGTGCATAATTATTAGGCAACTTAACAAAAAACAAATATATACCCATTTCAATTATTTATTTTTACCAGTGAAACCAATATAACATCTCAACATTCACAAATATACATTTCTGACATTCAAAAACAAAACAAAAACAAATCAGTGACCAATATAGCCACCTTTCTTTGCAAGGACACTCAAAAGCCTGCCATCCATGGATTCTGTCAGTGTTTTGATCTGTTCACCATCAACATTGTGTGCAGCAGCAACCACAGCCTCCCAGACACTGTTCAGAGAGGTGTACTGTTTTCCCTCCTTGTAAATCTCACATTTGATGATGGACCACAGGTTCTCAATGGGG
The DNA here is from genome assembly GCF_027579735.1 of Bombina bombina. Taxonomy (NCBI): domain Eukaryota; kingdom Metazoa; phylum Chordata; class Amphibia; order Anura; family Bombinatoridae; genus Bombina; species Bombina bombina. Next base: position 19,437,487 of record NC_069507.1, on the reverse strand, counting down.
TTCAGATCAGGTGAACAAGGAGGCCATGTCATTAGATTTTCTTCTTTTATACCCTTTCTTGCCAGCCACGCTGTGGAGTACTTGGACGTGTGTGATGGAGCATTGTCCTGCATGAAAATCATGTTTTTCTTGAAGGATGCAGACTTCTTCCTGTACCACTGCTTGAAGAAGGTGTCTTCCAGAAACTGGCAGTAGGACTGGGAGTTGAGCTTGACTCCATCCTCAACCCGAAAAGGCCCCACAAGCTCATCTTTGATGATACCAGCCCAAACCAGTACTCCACCTCCACCTTGCTGGCGTCTGAGTCGGAATGGAGCTCTCTGCCCTTTACCAATCCAGCCACGGGCCCATCCATCTGGCCCATCAAGACTCACTCTCATTTCCTCAGTCCATAAAACCTTAGAAAAATCAGTCTTGAGATATTTCTTGGCCCAGTCTTGACGTTTCAGCTTGTGTGTCTTGTTCAGTGGTGGTCGTCTTTCAGCCTTTCTTACCTTGGCCATGTCTCTGAGTATTGCACACCTTGTGCTTTTGGGCACTCCAGTGATGTTGCAGCTCTGAAATATGGCCAAACTGGTGGCAAGTGGCATCTTGGCAGCTGCACGCTTGACTTTTCTCAGTTCATGGGCAGTTATTTTGCGCCTTGGTTTTTCCACACGCTTCTTGTGACCCTGTTGACTATTTTGAATGAAACGCTTGATTGTTCGATGATCACGCTTCAGAAGCTTTGCAATTTTAAGAGTGCTGCATCCCTCTGCAAGATATCTCACTATTTTTGACTTTTCTGAGCCTGTCAAGTCCTTCTTTTGACCCATTTTGCCAAAGGAAAGGAAGTTGCCTAATAATTATGCACACCTGATATAGGGTGTTGATGTCATTAGACCACACCCCTTCTCATTACAGAGATGCACATCACCTAATATGCTTAATTGGTAGTAGGCTTTCGAGCCTATACAGCTTGGAGTAAGACAACATGCATAAAGAGGATGATGTGGTCAAAATACTCATTTGCCTAATAATTCTGCACTCCCTGTATATATATATATTGTTCTAAAATACCATCACTATATGTTGAAATATGTATTTATGAATAAATAGAACGTATTCTGTTACGTGCAGAACATTGGAATGTGAAATATTCATATTTTCATGTCGGGTTAGCGCAAATGGGAATATGAAATCTGTTTTGCGTGAGAGTATGGTGTTAGGTTTCCCCCCCCCCCCCCCACACACACACTTTTTTTCTACACTGACTTGTATGGGGGAACTACGTGAACACGCACTCGATATTCTAACTTTGTTTTTTTGCACTTGTCTTGTTAGCGTAAAAGCGAAAGCAGTTTATTTTCAACTCCTAACACAAACTCAACCTGATGAGCACAAAAAGCTTACTTCTAGCACAATTAAATGGACATTCTAGTCAAAATTAAACTTTCATGATTCAGATATGGGGGCTGATTTATCATATTTCTGGTGGACATGATTCGCTGTAGCGATCAAGTCCGCCAGACATTGATAAATGCCGACAGCATACTCTGTCGGCATTTATCATTGCACAAGCAGTTCTGGTGAAACAGGGGTATATGGCCACATTTGGGCCGTGATAAATCGCCCCCTTGGCATGTAATTTTAAACAACTTTCCAATTTACTTTAACCATCAAATTTGCTTTGTTCTCTTGGCATTCTTTGTTGAAAGCTAAACCTAGGTAGGTTCATATGGTAATTTCTAAGCCCTTGAAGGCCACCTCTTATCTGAATGCATTTGACATTTTGTTCACAGCTAGAGGGCGTAATTTCATGTGTGTCATATAGATAACATTGTGCTCATGTCCGTGGCTTTACCTAGGAGTCAGCACTGATTGGCTATAATGCAAGTCTGCCAAAATAACTGAAATAAGGGGGCAGTCTGCTGAGACTTAGATACAAGGTAATCACAGAGGTAAAGCATATATTTATATAACTGTGTTTGTTATACAAACACAGACGGCGATTGCTGTGAGATAGTCCTGATTTTTTACTGACCAGCATTATTATTTTCATGATCCCCAGGCCCTTGCCCTGCTAAATAAACTGAGGTACATTTCATTAGTGAATTACTGAAGTGACTTTGTGCATCAGACCCCTCACCTTGTTAGTGTGTCACTAAGATCAAACACAGACCTTACTAAAACAGGGCACTGCTACAGTACACGCAGCACTACTCCTCGCTTTGTCCCTACAACAGCTGGTAGGTGGGTATGTTAACTATACCAGTGTATTGCTGGATGTGGCTAACTTATGTCCATAGTGTCATTCTAAAGACATCATTATTACATTAGGCATACTTGCATAGCAGGCACAATATTGTGCATTTGGTCAGGATGGGGTTGCAGTACATTGCCTAAGCATTATTTTGTTTCATAGGGTTAATGTGATTTTGCACCTCAGGAAACATCAGACATAGTTATGTATAAGGCAGCTTTGTGGTCACAGCGTTATCCCAGCTGAAACATTGTAGCAGCTACCATCAGGGGCATAGCTATTGGGGTGACACCTATAGGGGGTGCATCTGGTCCTGCAGTCAGCAGTGAAGTGCATATCCTCTGGCACAAACATGACTCAGTCACAGAGAAGCAGCTCCTCTCATAAGGACTCTGAGCCTCCTGTATCAGCTTCTGAATCGCTGACTTGGTACTGGGGCCCAGTAAGGATAGTCTCTGGCATCAGAACATGTTGTCTTGCAGCCAGTTGTCAGGGCTTATGTAGTGTGGTGCCTGTCAGATTGCTAAAGGGAGATGCTATGAGGAATGACTTCACAGCAGCCCCTATTATAGAGGATTTAGCTCTATGATCTTTACATTTCTCTGCAGGTTTGCTGCATGATTTTACTAAAATACAGTTTAATTAAATAGAAATATAGTGACCATCATCCTGAAAATACTGCTAGATAAAACCATAAAGCATACAGTGCGTCTGGCAGACGATAACTCGCTTTATGCTCTTATAAGATGCTGTGAGATGAGATGTTTACCATGAATAAGGTGGCATCAGCTCTAGGGATTTTGCCAGGTCACCTTCAGAAAACATTTTCACGCACGTCTGTGTGATCTGTATAGGAACTCATTGCGGCAAACACTCCTTCTCCTTTTAACCTCTTGATTATGATGTTGGGAGCAGGAAACTCGTTTCACAACATGTCAGTTGGACAAAATACACTTCTGTTACTAGAATCAAGACGTATTTTAATAAAAAAACTAGGTAACCGTGTGATCATCACTGATGAGCAGCTGTTGATGTCAACGCAATCACGATCAGACCTTTTCATTACTTATCGGCAGCACTTTCTTCTTTACTGATTTTGTAAAAAATGTGTGCCAGTCCTGTTTGTTCTGATCACCAAAGTCTTGATAATTATTTACACATTTTCAGGGCCAATTTTCAATTATTGAATTACACAGCTTACATTTTGTTTGTCACTAAGTGTGCGCATTTTGTTTGTTGCTCATTGTGCGTGTTTTGTTTGTTGCTCATTGTGCGCATTTTGTTTGTCACTAAGTGTGCGCATTTTGTTTGTCGCTCATTATGAGCATTTTGTTTGTCATTCTTTGTGCGCATTTTGTTTGTCGTTCATTGTGCGCATTTTGTTTGTCGCTAAGTGTGCGCATTTTGTTTGTCGTTCATTGTACGTATTTTGTTTGTCGCCAAGTGTGCGCATTTTGTTTGTCCTTCATTGTGCACATTTTGTTTGTTGCTAAGTGTGCGCATTTTGTTTGACGCTCATAATGCGCATTTTGTTTGACGCTCATTGTGCGTATTTTGTTTGTCGCTAAGTGTGAACATTTTGTTTGACGCGCATTGTGCGCATTTTGTTTGTCGCTCATTATGCGCATTTTGTTTGTCGCTCATTGTGCGCATTTTATTTGTCGCTCATTGTGCGCATTTTGTTTGCCGCTCATTGGGCGCGATCCGATATACGGCGCAGGTTTCAGCGCAAGCGAGGGAACCCGGGGCGCCTGTAATTTCACCTCGCACATCGGGGTATTACATATATCCCGCCGACAGTTACTAAAGTGCCGTAAGTCTGATAAACTAACGATGTCCAGAAATGAGCATAACTACAAATTTAAAATAAATCTAAATAATATTACTATTATAAACTAAATTATTCCTATTTAAAACTAAATACTTACCTATAAAATAAACCCTAAGATAGCTACAATATAATTAATAATTACAATGTAGCTAGTGTAGGATTTATTTTTATTTTACAGGCAGCTTTGTATTTATTTTAACTAGATACAATAGCTATTAAATAGTTAATAACTATTTAATAGCTACCTAGTTAAAATAATTACAAATTTTCCTGTAAAATAAAACCTAACCTAAGTTACAATTACACCTAACACTACACTATCATTAAATTAATTAAATTAATTAACTACAATTACCTAAAATTAACTACAATTAAATAAAATAAACTATAGTACAAAAAAAACCAAACACTAAATTACAGAAAATAAAAAAAATTACAAGAAGTTTAAACTAATTACACATTATCTAAGCCCCCTAATAAAATGAAAGCCCCCAAAATAATAAAATGCCCTGCCCTATACTAAATTACAAATAGCCCTTAAAAGGGCTTTTTGCGGGGCATTACCCCAAAGTAATCAGCTCTTTTACCTGTAAAAAAGAAATACAACCCCCCCAACATTAAAAAACACCACCCACACACCCCTACACTAAAACCCACCCAATCCCCCCTTAAAAAAAACTAACACTGCCCCATTGAAGATCACCCTACCTTGAGCCGTCTTCACCCAGCCGGGCAGAAGTCTTCATCCGATCCGGGCACAAGTGGTCCTCCATCCGGGCAGAAGTCTTCATCCGATCCGGGCACAAGTGGTCCTCCATCCGGGCAGAAGTCTTCATCCGATCCGGGCACAAGTGGTCCTCCATCCGGGCAGAAGTCTTCATCCGATCCGGGCAGAAGAGGTCCTCCATCTGGGCAGAAGTCTTCATCCAAGCGGCATCTTCTATCTTCTTCCATCCGACGAGGAGCGGCTCCATCTTGAAGACATCCGGCACGGAGCATCCTTCCTGGCCGATGGACTAACGACGAATGAAGGTTCCTTTAAATGACGTCATCCAAGATGGCGTCCCTTCAATTCCAATTACCTGATAGGATTCTATCAGCCAATCGGAATTAAGGTAGCAAAAATCCGATTGGCTGATTGCAATCAGCCGATAGAATGCGAGCTCAATCCTATTGGCTAATTGGATCAGCCAATCGGATTGAACTTTTATTTTTATTTTACAGGCAACTTTGTATTCATAGGTACAATAGCTATTAAATAGTTAATAACTATTTAATAGCTACCTAGTTAAAATAATTACAAATATACCTGTAAAATAAAACCTAACCTAAATTACAATTACACCTAACACTACACTATCTTGAAGACATCCGTCGTGGAGCATCCTTCCTGGCTGACAGACTAACGACGAATGAAGGTTCCTTTAAATGACGTCATCCAAGATGGTGTCTCTTCAATTCCGATTGGCTGATAGGATTCTATCAGCCAATCGGAATTGAAGAGACGCCATCTTGGATGATGTCATTTAAAGGAACCTTCATTCGTCGTTAGTCCATCAGCCAGGAAGGATGCTCCGCGACGGATGTCTTCAAGATAGTGTAGTGTTAGGTGTAATTGTAATTTAGGTTAGGTTTTATTTTACAGGTATATTTGTAATTATTTTAACTAGGTAGCTATTAAATAGTTATTAACTATTTAATAGCTATTGTACCTATGAATACAAAGTTGCCTGTAAAATAAAAATAAATCCTAAAAGAGCTATAATGTAATTATTAATTATATTGTAGCTTTCTTAGGGTTTATTTTATAGGGAAGTATTTAGTTTTAAATAGGAATAATTTAGTTAATAATAGTAATATTATTTAGATTTATTTAAATAATAATTATGTTAGGGGGTGTTAGGGTAGGGTTAGACTTAGGTTTAGGGGTTAATACATTTATTATAGTGGCGGCGAGGTCCGGTCGGCAGATTAGGGGTTAATAAGTGTAGGTAGGTGGCGGCGACGTTGGGGGGGCAAATTAGGGGGTAATAAATATAATATAGGTGTTGACGATGTTAGGGGCAGCAGATTAGAGGTTCATAGGGATAATGTAGGTGGCGGTGGTGTCCGGAGTGGCATATTAGGGGTTAAAAAAATGTATTATATGATTTGCCTCGGTTTAGGGGTTCATTGGTAGTTTATGGGTGTTAGTGTACTTTATAGCACAGTATAGCACTTTATTATAGTAGCGGCGGCAGATTAGGGGTTAATACATTTAATAGGCTATGTGGGCTATGGCGGTTTAGGGGTTAATACTAGAATAGGTTAATTGCGGTTTGGGCTATGGCGGTTTAGGGGTTAATACAGTTTATTAGTTATTGCGGTGGGGGGTTGCAGTTGACAGGTAGATAGACATTGCGCATGTGTTAGGTGATAGTTTATTTTTGCAGGCATTTTAGGGAGTTACGGTGCTCCCATACTCAGGGCAAGGCCTGCTACGGCTGCTTTTTATGGCGAGGTGAAAATGGAGTAAGTTTTCTCCATTTTCGCCACGTAAGGCCTTGCGCTGGATATTGGATACCGATTTGCGACGCGGTCCCATGTTATCTTATGGGAGTAAAAATTGCGAGCGACGGGTGAAATATACGGGCGTAACTTGTATGCTACGCCGTATATGTAATACCAAAAACGCACAAAAAACGGTGTCGTCGGCTTTTGCGGGCGACGCTGCATAAGTAATGTGGCCCCTTGTGTGCATTTTGTTTGTCGTTCATTGTGCGCATTTTGTTTGTTGCTAAGTGTGCATATTTTGTTTGTCACTCATTGTGCGCATTTTGTTTGACGCTCATTGTGCGCATTTTTATTTACGCTCACTGTGCGCATTTTGTTTGTCGCTCATTATGCGCATTTTGTTTGTCAATGACAAGCGGCTTTTTTATAAAATCATTATCTGCTGGACACAGACGTAAGAATTAGATAATCCCATCTTTACAAAGGAGTTAAACACATTTGTAAAGTCCGACTCAGGAGCCATAGAAAAAAATGTCCTGCCACCTCCCACATGCCTGGTGACCCAGGTCAGACTACACCTGACTTGATCCTGTGCTGTCAGGTCACCTCACTATGTGCCGCTCTGAGCCTTGTGGGGCAAGTTGCTGTTGGTTGCAGGACCGTTTGTTCTTCCTCTCTGCACCTTTAATTAGAATTATCTTTCATGTATTTTCTATCAGCCAGTAGATTTGTCAGCTATGTTGTATATTTAGTATTCAGTTTATAGTAACAGCAAATGATGCACGGACTTGCTGGACCTCAGATAGGCTTTGTAAATGCTCCCTGATGAGAACCTGTTGTTCCCCAGTACTTTGTTTACTAAAGATGACAGACATCACTGTTCATAAATATTCCACAAGAGTCTCAGTTTTGCATTACAAGTTCCGCAGTGGTTTGCTTATCTCTCACTTAATGCACCTTTGGTCACATTGTCGTTCTTGTAGTTGGTTCTTTGTAGCTACAAACATTATTTATGGATGTTTGTAATATACTGTAAAGCTCTATAGCTCAATAATACAAACGGATAAACCACAATATAGTGAAATAAGTTATTTTAACGGGACTCACATTTGTTTCTTAAAAACCATGATTATTTACATAGATAAAAGCTGTTAGCGTTCTTAAGATTTACTTATGGTTAGTTAGGAAACATTGTTATACTGAGTGTTGTCTGTAAGTGTAATGCATCTGTTTAAAACAAGTATCCTGTGTTGGGATTTGTGTGTAAGGCGCTCAACAGACTAGAATATATTTAGGAATAGTTTAGTTACATTGTATTGTTATTTGAAACATGGTCAAGTGCTCACATTATAAATGGGACACTGAGATAAAAGCTTTGCTGCCAGACGTTATTTATATGTGAGCTTGCTGACTTCACAATACTAATAACATCTGGTTGTGACAATGGAGTGTTTAATGATATTGAAAAGATAATGCAACATTGTGGTGTTGATGATTTCTATTTGGCAACTAAGGGGTTAACAGGAGCTTGCCCCTCCCAAAGCATTGCTGTGGCTGTACTATAGAGTAGGGTTCAGGTAGGACATTACACAATCTTAGTCATAGAATAAGAAGTGGAGATGAAAAACTAGAGGCGATCCTGTGCGGGTACAGTGGGACGCGCTTCACCAAAAAAACAAGTGGGTGGCCAAGGGGGCGGGGGGGGGGGCCTCTAGATAGGGTCACACACAGACCCTGCAACAGAACTCTTTCATAGGTCACACCTCAATCCCTTCCTAAATCCTGCCTTAAATAGACTTCACAAGTAAGCAGCATTTTTATTCTCTTGGCTGCCAGTAACACACAAAGAGCAGTGAGTTTTCTCCCTTAACTGCCTGTAACACACACAGAGCAGTGAGTTTTCCGTCTTAACTAACTGTAACACACACAGAGCAGTGAATTTTCTCTCTTAACTACCTGTAACACACACAGAGCACTGCGTTTTCTCTCAACTGCCTGTAACACACACAGAACACTGAGTTTTCTCTCTTAACTGCCTGTAACACACACACAGCAATGAATTTTCTCTCTTAACTACCTGTAACACACACAGAGCACTGAGTTTTCTCTCTTAACTACATGTAACACACACAGAACAGTGAGTTTTCTCTCTTAACTACATGTAACACACACAGAGCACTGAATTTTCTCTCTTAACTGCCTGTAACACACACAGAGCACTGAGTTTTCTCTCTCAACTACCTGTAACACACACAGAGCACTGAATTTTCTCTCTTAACTGCCTGTAACACACACAGAATAGTGAGTTGTCTCTCTTAGCTACCTGTAACACACACAGAGCAGTGAGTTGTCTCTCTTAACTACATGTAACACACACAGAACAGTGAGTTTTCTCTCTTATCTACCTGTAACACACACAGAGCGGTGAGTTGTCTCTTTTAGCTGCCTGTAAAACACACAGAGCAGTGAGTTGTCTCTTTTAACTACCTGTAACACACACAGAGCAGTGAGTTGTCTCTCTTAACTACCTGTAACACACACAGAGCAGTGAGTTGTCTCTCTTAACTACCTGTAACACACACAGAGCAGTGAGTTGTCTCTCTTAACTACCTGTAACACACACAGAGCAGTGAGTTGTCTCTCTTAACTACATGTAACACACACAGAGCAGTGAGTTGTCTCTCTTAACTACCTGTAACACAAACAGAACAGTGAGTTGTCTCTTTTAACTACCTGCAACACACACAGAGCAGTGAGTTGTCTCTCTTAACTACATGTAACACACACAGAGCAGTGAGTTGTCTCTTTTAACTACCTGTAACACACACAGAGCAGTGAGTTGTCTCTCTTAACTACCTGTAACACACACAGAGCAGTGAGTTGTCTCTCTTAACTACCTGTAACACACACAGAGCAGTGAGTTGTCTCTCTTAACTGCCTGTGACACACACAGAGCAGTGAGTTCTCTCTTAACTACCTGTAACACACACAGAGCAGTGAGTTGTCTCTCTTAACTACATGTAACACACACAGAGCAGTGAGTTGTCTCTCTTAACTACCTGTAACACAAACAGAACAGTGAGTTGTCTCTTTTAACTACCTGCAACACACACAGAGCAGTGAGTTGTCTCTCTTAACTACATGTAACACACACAGAGCAGTGAGTTGTCTCTTTTAACTACCTGTAACACACACAGAGCAGTGAGTTGTCTCTCTTAACTACCTGTAACACACACAGAGCAGTGAGTTGTCTCTCTTAACTACCTGTAACACACACAGAGCAGTGAGTTGTCTCTCTTAACTGCCTGTGACACACACAGAGCAGTGAGTTGTCTCTCTTAACTACATGTAACACACACAGAGCAGTGAGTTGTCTCTTTTAACTACCTGTAACACACACATAGCACTGAGTTTTCTCTCTTAACTACCTGTAACACACACAGAGCACTGAGTTTTCTCTCTTAACTGCCTGTAACACACACAGAGCAGTGAGTTGTCTCTTTTAACTACCTGTAACACACCCAGAGCAGTGAGTTGTCTCTTTTAACTACATGTAACACACACAGAGCAGTGAGTTGTCTCTCTTAACTACATGTAACACACACAGAGCAGTGAGTTGTCTCTCTTAACTACCTGTAACACACACAAAGCACTGAGTTCTCTCTTAACTGCCTGTAATACACACAGAGCAGTGAGTTGTCTCTTTTAGCTACATGTAACAGACACAGAGCACTGAGTTTTCTCTCTTAAATGCCTGTAACACACACAGAGCAGTGAGTTGTCTCTCTTAACTACATGTAACACACACAGAGCAGTGAGTTGTCTCTCTTAACTGCCTGTAACACACACAGAGCACTGAGTTTTCTCTCTTATCTGCCTGTAACACACACAGAGCAGTGAGTTGTCTCTCTTAACTACATGTAACAGACACAGAGCAGTGAGTTGTCTCTCTTAACTACATGTAACAGACACAGAGCACTGAGTTTTCTCTCTTAACTGCCTGCAACACACACAGAGCAGTGAGTTGTCTCTCTTAACTACATGTAACACACACAGAGCAGTGAGTTGTCTCTCTTAACTACCTGTAACACACACACAGCAGTGAGTTGTCTCTCTTAACTACCTGTAACACACACAAAGCACTGAGTTCTCTCTTAACTACCTGTAACACACACAGAGCAGTGAGTTGTCTCTCTTAACTACCTGTAACACACACAGAGCAGTGAGTTGTCTCTCTTAACTACATGTAACACACACAGAGCACTGAATTTTCTCTCTTAACTGCCTGTAACACACACAGAGCACTGAGTTTTCTCTCTCAACTACCTGTAACACACACAGAGCACTGAATTTTCTCTCTTAACTGCCTGTAACACACACAGAATAGTGAGTTGTCTCTCTTAGCTACCTGTAACACACACAGAGCAGTGAGTTGTCTCTCTTAACTACATGTAACACACACAGAACAGTGAGTTTTCTCTCTTATCTACCTGTAACACACACAGAGCGGTGAGTTGTCTCTTTTAGCTGCCTGTAAAACACACAGAGCAGTGAGTTGTCTCTTTTAACTACCTGTAACACACACAGAGCAGTGAGTTGTCTCTCTTAACTACCTGTAACACACACAGAGCAGTGAGTTGTCTCTCTTAACTACCTGTAACACACACAGAGCAGTGAGTTGTCTCTCTTAACTACATGTAACACACACAGAGCAGTGAGTTGTCTCTCTTAACTACCTGTAACACAAACAGAACAGTGAGTTGTCTCTTTTAACTACCTGCAACACACACAGAGCAGTGAGTTGTCTCTCTTAACTACATGTAACACACACAGAGCAGTGAGTTGTCTCTTTTAACTACCTGTAACACACACAGAGCAGTGAGTTGTCTCTCTTAACTACCTGTAACACACACAGAGCAGTGAGTTGTCTCTCTTAACTACCTGTAACACACACAGAGCAGTGAGTTGTCTCTCTTAACTGCCTGTGACACACACAGAGCAGTGAGTTCTCTCTTAACTACCTGTAACACACACACAGCAGTGAGTTGTCTCTCTTAACTACATGTAACACACACAGAGCAGTGAGTTGTCTCTCTTAACTACCTGTAACACAAACAGAACAGTGAGTTGTCTCTTTTAACTACCTGCAACACACACAGAGCAGTGAGTTGTCTCTCTTAACTACATGTAACACACACAGAGCAGTGAGTTGTCTCTTTTAACTACCTGTAACACACACAGAGCAGTGAGTTGTCTCTCTTAACTACCTGTAACACACACAGAGCAGTGAGTTGTCTCTCTTAACTACCTGTAACACACACAGAGCAGTGAGTTGTCTCTCTTAACTGCCTGTGACACACACAGAGCAGTGAGTTGTCTCTCTTAACTACCTGTAACACACACATAGCACTGAGTTTTCTCTCTTAACTACCTGTAACACACACAGAGCACTGAGTTTTCTCTCTTAACTGCCTGTAACACACACAGAGCAGTGAGTTGTCTCTTTTAACTACCTGTAACACACCCAGAGCAGTGAGTTGTCTCTTTTAACTACATGTAACACACACAGAGCAGTGAGTTGTCTCACTTAACTACATGTAACACACACAGAGCAGTGAGTTGTCTCTCTTAACTACCTGTAACACACACAAAGCACTGAGTTCTCTCTTAACTGCCTGTAATACACACAGAGCAGTGAGTTGTCTCTTTTAGCTACATGTAACAGACACAGAGCACTGAGTTTTCTCTCTTAAATGCCTGTAACACACACAGAGCAGTGAGTTGTCTCTCTTAACTACATGTAACACACACAGAGCAGTGAGTTGTCTCTCTTAACTGCCTGTAACACACACAGAGCACTGAGTTTTCTCTCTTAACTGCCTGTAACACACACAGAGCAGTGAGTTGTCTCTCTTAACTACATGTAACAGACACAGAGCAGTGAGTTGTCTCTCTTAACTACATGTAACAGACACAGAGCACTGAGTTTTCTCTCTTAACTGCCTGTAACACACACAGAGCAGTGAGTTGTCTCTCTTAACTACATGTAACACACACAGAGCAGTGAGTTGTCTCTCTTAACTACCTGTAACACACACACAGCAGTGAGTTGTCTCTCTTAACTACCTGTAACACACACAAAGCACTGAGTTCTCTCTTAACTGCCTGTAATACACACAGAGCAGTGAGTTGTCTCTCTTAACTACCTGTAACACACACAGAGCAGTGAGTTGTCTCTCTTAACTACATGTAACACACACAGAGCAGTGAGTTGTCTCTCTTTTAACTACATGTAACACACACAGAGCAGTGAGTTGTCTCTCTTAACTACACAGAGCAGTGAGTTGTCTCTTTTAACTACCTGTAACACACACAGAGCAGTGAGTTGTCTCTTTTAACTACCTGTAACACACACAGAGCAGTGAGTTGTCTCTCTTAACTACATGTAACACACACAGAGCAGTGAGTTGTCTCTTTTAACTACATGTAACACACCCAGAGCAGTGAGTTGTCTCTTTTAACTACATGTAACACACACAGAGCAGTGAGTTGTCTCTTTTAACTACATGTAACACACACAGACCAGTGAGTTGTCTCTCTTAACTACCTGTAACACACACAGAGCAGTGAGTTGTCTCTCTTAACTACCTGTAACGCACACAGAGCAGTGAGTGTTCTCTCTTAACTACATGTAACACACACAGAGCAGTGAGTTGTCTCCCTTAACTACCTGTAACACACACAGAGCAATGAGTTGTCTCTCTTAACTACATATAACACACAAAGCACTGAGTTTTCTCTCTTAACTACCTGTAACGCACACAGAGCAGTGAGTGTTCTCTCTTAACTACCTGTAACACACACAGAGCAGTGAGTTGTCTCTCTTAACTACATGTAACACACACAGAGCAGTGAGTTGTCTCTCTTAACTACCTGTAACACACACAGAGCACTGAGTTGTCTCTCTTAACTACCTGTAACACACACAGAGCAGTGAGTTTTCTCTCTTAACTACCTGTAACACACACAGAGCAGTGAGTTGTCTCTCTTAACTACCTGTAACCCACACAGAGCAGTGAGTTGTCTCTCTTTACTGCCTGTAACCCACACAGACCAGTGAGTTGTCTCTCTTAACTACCTGTAACACACACACAGAGCAGTGAGTTGTCTCTCTTAACTACCTGTAACACACACAGAACAGTGAGTTGTCTCTTTTAACTACCTGTAACACACACAGAGCAGTGAGTTGTCTCTTTTAACTACCTGTAACACACACAAAGCACTGAGTTGTCTCTCTTAACTACCTGTAACACACACAGAGCAGTGAGTTGTCTCTCTTAACTACCTGTAACACACACAGACCAGTGAGTTGTCTCTCTTAACTACCTGTAACACACACAGAGCAGTGAGTTGTTTCTCTTAACTACATGTAACACACACAGAGCAGTGAGTTGTCTCTTTTAACTACCTGTAACACAAACAGAGCAGTGAGTTGTCTCTCTTAACTACATGTAACACACACAGAGCAGTGAGTTGTCTCTCTTAACTACCTGTAACACACACAAAGCACTGAGTTTTCTCTCTTAACTACCTGTAACACACACAGAGCAGTGAGTTTTCTCTCTTAACTGCCTGTAACACACACAGAGCAGTGAGTTGTCTCCCTTAACTACCTGTAACACACACAGAGCAGTGAGTTGTCTCCCTTAACTACCTGTAACACACACAGAGCAGTGAGTTGTCTCTCTTAACTACCTGTAACACACACAGAGCAGTGAGTTATCTCTCTTAACTGCCTGTAACACACACAGAGCACTGAGTTTTCTCTCTTAACTACCTGTAACGCACACAGAGCAGTGAGTTTTCTCTCTTAACTGCCTGTAACACACACAGAGCAGTGAGTTGTCTCTCTTAACTACCTGTAACACACACAGAGCAGTGAGTTGTCTCTCTTAACTACCTGTAACACACACAGAGCAGTGAGTTGTCTCTCTTAACTACATGTAACACACACAAAGCACTGAGTTTTCTCTCTTAACTACCTGTAACACACACAGAGCACTGAGTTTTCTATCTTAACTACCTGTAACACACACAGACCAGTGAGTTGTCTCTTTTAACTACCTGTAACACACACAAAGCACTGAGTTTTCTCTCTTAACTACCTGTAACACACACAGAGCAGTGAGTTGTCTTTCTTAACTACCTGTAACACACACAGAGCAGTGAGTTGTCTCTCTTAACTACCTGTAACACACACAGAGCAGTGTGTTGTCTCTTTTAACTACCTGTAACACACACAAAGCACTGAGTTTTCTCTCTTAACTACCTGTAACACACACAGAGCAGTGAGTTGTCTCTCTTAACTACCTGTAACACACACAGACCAGTGAGTTGTCTCTCTTAACTACCTGTAACACACACAGAGCAGTGAGTTGTCTCTCTTAACTACCTGTAACACACACAGAGCAGTGAGTTGTCTCTCTTAACTACCTGTAACACACACAGAGCAGTGAGTTGTTTCTCTTAACTACATGTAACACACACAGAGCAGTGAGTTGTCTCTTTTAACTACATGTAACACACACACAGATCAGTGAGTTGTCTCTCTTAACTACATGTAACACACACAGAGCAGTGAGTTGTCTCTCTTAACTACCTGTAACACACACAAAGCACTGAGTTTTCTCTCTTAACTACCTGTAACACACACAGAGCAGTGAGTTTTCTCTCTTAACTACCTGTAACACACACAGAGCGGTGAGTTGTCTCTCTTAACTACCTGTAACACACACAGAGCAGTGAGTTGTCTTTCTTAACTACCTGTAACACACACAGACCAGTGAGTTGTCTCTCTTAACTACCTGTAACACACACAGAGCAGTGAGTTTTCTCTCTTAACTACATGTAACACACACAGAGCAGTGAGTTGTCTCTCTTAACTACCTGTAACCCACACAGAGCAGTGAGTTGTCTCTCTTAACTGCCTGTAACACACACAGAGCAGTGAGTTGTCTCTCTTAACTACCTGTAACACACACACAGAGCAGTGAGTTGTCTCTCTTAACTACCTGTAACACACACAGAACAGTGAGGTGTCTCTTTTAACTACCTGTAACACACACAGAGCAGTGTGTTGTCTCTTTTAACTACCTGTAACACACACAAAGCACTGAGTTTTCTCTCTTAACTACCTGTAACACACACAGAGCAGTGAGTTGTCTCTCTTAACTACCTGTAACACACACAGACCAGTGAGTTGTCTCTCTTAACTACCTGTAACACACACAGAGCAGTGAGTTGTTTCTCTTAACTACATGTAACACACACAGAGCAGTGAGTTGTCTCTTTTAACTACATGTAACACACACAGAGCAGTGAGTTGTCTCTCTTAACTACATGTAACACACACAGAGCAGTGAGTTGTCTCTCTTAACTACCTGTAACACACACAGAGCAGTGAGTTTTCTCTCTACACTACCTGTAACACACACAGAGCGGTGAGTTGTCTCTCTTAACTACCTGTAACACACCCAGAGCAGTGAGTTGTCTCTCTTAACTACATGTAACACACCCAGAGCAGTGAGTTGTCTCTCTTAACTACCTGTAACACACACAAAGCACTGAGTTTTCTCTCAACTGCCTATAACACACACAGAACACTGAGTTTTCTCTCTTAACTACCTGTAACACACACAGAGCAGTGAGTTGTCTCTCTTAACTACCTGTAACACACACAGAGCAGTGAGTTGTCTCTCTGAACTACATGTAACACACACAGAGCAGTGAGTTGTCTCTCTTAACTACATGTAACACACACAGAGCAGTGAGTTGTCTCTCTTAACTACATGTAACACACACAGAGCAGTGAGTTTTCTCTCTTAACTACCTGTAACACACACAGAGCAGTGAGTTGTCTCTCTTAACTACCTGTAACACACACAGAGCAGTGAGTTGTCTCTCTTAACTACCTGTAACACACACAGAACAGTGAGGTGTCTCTTTTAACTACCTGTAACACACACAGAGCAGTGAGTTGTCTCTCTTAACTGCCTGTAACACACACAGAACAGTGAGGTGTCTCTTTTAACTACCTGTAACAGACACAGAGCAGTGAGTTTTCTCTCTTAACTGCCTGTAACACACACAGAGCACTGAGTTTTCTCTCTTAACTACCTGTAACACACACAGAGCAGTGAGTTTTCTCTCTTAACTACCTGTAACACACACAGAGCAGTGAGTTGTCTCTCTTAACTACCTGTAACACACACAGAGCAGTGAGTTGTCTCTCTTAACTACCTGTAACACACACAGAGCAGTGAGTTGTCTCTCTTAACTACATGTAACACACACAAAGCACTGAGTTTTCTCTCTTAACTACCTGTAACACACACAGAGCACTGAGTTTTCTCTCTTAACTACCTGTAACACACACAGAGCAGTGAGTTTTCTCTCTTAACTACCTGTAACACACACAAAGCACTGAGTTTTCTCTCTTAACTACCTGTAACACACACAGAGCAGTGAGTTGTCTCTCTTAACTACCTGTAACACACACAGAGCAGTGAGTTGTCTCTCTTAACTACATGTAACACACAGAGCAGTGAGTTTTCTCTCTTAACTACCTGTAACACACACAGAGCAGTGAGTTTTCTCTCTTAACTGCATGTAACACACACAGAGCAGTGAGTTGTCTCTTTTAACTACCTGTAACACACACAGAGCAGTGAGTTTTCTTTCTTAACTACCTGTAACACACACAGAGCAGTGAGTTGTCTCTCTTAACTACATGTAACACACACAGAGCAGTGAGTTGTCTCTCTTAACTACCTGTAACACACACAAAGCACTGACTTTTCTCTCTTAACTACCTGTAACACACACAGAGCAGTGAGTTTTCTCTCTTAACTGCCTGTAACACACACAGAGCAGTGAGTTGTCTCCCTTAACTACCTGTAACACACACAGAGCAGTGAGTTGTCTCCCTTAACTACCTGTAACACACACAGAGCAGTGAGTTGTCTCTCTTAACTACCTGTAACACACACAGAGCAGTGAGTTATCTCTCTTAACTGCCTGTAACACACACAGAGCACTGAGTTTTCTCTCTTAACTACCTGTAACGCACACAGAGCAGTGAGTTTTCTCTCTTAACTGCCTGTAACACACACAGAGCAGTGAGTTGTCTCTCTTAACTACCTGTAACACACACAGAGCAGTGAGTTGTCTCTCTTAACTACCTGTAACACACACAGAGCAGTGAGTTGTCTCTCTTAACTACATGTAACACACACAAAGCACTGAGTTTTCTCTCTTAACTACCTGTAACACACACAGAGCACTGAGTTTTCTCTCTTAACTACCTGTAACACACACAGACCAGTGAGTTGTCTCTTTTAACTACCTGTAACACACACAAAGCACTGAGTTTTCTCTCTTAACTACCTGTAACACACACAGAGCAGTGAGTTGTCTTTCTTAACTACCTGTAACACACACAGAGCAGTGAGTTGTCTCTCTTAACTACCTGTAACACACACAGAGCAGTGAGTTTTCTCTCTTAACTACCTGTAACACACACAGAGCAGTGTGTTGTCTCTTTTAACTACCTGTAACACACACAAAGCACTGAGTTTTCTCTCTTAACTACCTGTAACACACACAGAGCAGTGAGTTGTCTCTCTTAACTACCTGTAACACACATAGACCAGTGAGTTGTCTCTCTTAACTACCTGTAACACACACAGAGCAGTGAGTTGTCTCTCTTAACTACCTGTAACACACACAGACCAGTGAGTTGTCTCTCTTAACTACCTGTAACACACACAGAGCAGTGAGTTGTCTCTTTTAACTACATGTAACACACACAGACCAGTGAGTTGTCTCTCTTAACTACCTGTAACACACACAGAGCAGTGAGTTGTCTCTCTTAACTACCTGTAACACACACAGAGCAGTGAGTTGTCTCTTTTAACTACATGTAACACACACAGATCAGTGAGTTGTCTCTCTTAACTACATGTAACACACACAGAGCAGTGAGTTGTCTCTCTTAACTACCTGTAACACACACAAAGCACTGAGTTTTCTCTCTTAACTACCTGTAACACACACAGAGCAGTGAGTTTTCTCTCTTAACTACCTGTAACACACACAGAGCGTTGAGTTGTCTCTCTTAACTACCTGTAACACACACAGAGCAGTGAGTTTTCTCTCTTAACTACCTGTAACACACACAGAGCGTTGAGTTGTCTCTCTTAACTACCTGTAACACACACAGAGCAGTGAGTTGTCTTTCTTAACTACCTGTAACACACACAGAGCAGTGAGTTGTCTCTCTTAACTACCTGTAACCCACACAGAGCAGTGAGTTGTCTCTCTTAACTGCCTGTAACACACACAGAGCAGTGAGTTGTCTCTCTTAACTACCTGTAACACACACACAGAGCAGTGAGTTGTCTCTCTTAACTACCTGTAACACACACAGAACAGTGAGGTGTCTCTTTTAACTACCTGTAACACACACAGAGCAGTGTGTTGTCTCTTTTAACTACCTGTAACACACACAAAGCACTGAGTTTTCTCTCTTAACTACCTGTAACACACACAGAGCAGTGAGTTGTCTCTCTTAACTACCTGTAACACACACAGACCAGTGAGTTGTCTCTCTTAACTACCTGTAACACACACAGAGCAGTGAGTTGTTTCTCTTAACTACATGTAACACACACAGAGCAGTGAGTTGTCTCTTTTAACTACATGTAACACACACAGAGCAGTGAGTTGTCTCTCTTAACTACATGTAACACACACAGAGCAGTGAGTTGTCTCTCTTAACTACCTGTAACACACACAGAGCAGTGAGTTTTCTCTCTACACTACCTGTAACACACACAGAGCGGTGAGTTGTCTCTCTTAACTACCTGTAACACACCCAGAGCAGTGAGTTGTCTCTCTTAACTACATGTAACACACCCAGAGCAGTGAGTTGTCTCTCTTAACTACCTGTAACACACACAAAGCACTGAGTTTTCTCTCAACTGCTTATAACACACACAGAACACTGAGTTTTCTCTCTTAACTACCTGTAACACACACAGAGCAGTGAGTTGTCTCTCTTAACTACCTGTAACACACACAGAGCAGTGAGTTTTCTCTCTTAACTGCATGTAACACACACAGAGCAGTGAGTTGTCTCTTTTAACTACCTGTAACACACACAGAGCAGTGAGTTTTCTTTCTTAACTACCTGTAACACACACAGAGCAGTGAGTTGTCTCTCTTAACTACCTGTAACACACAGGGAGAAGTGAGTTGTCTCTCTTAACTACATGTAACACACAGAGCAGTGAGTTTTCTCTCTTAACTACCTGTAACACACACAGAGCAGTGAGTTTTCTCTCTTAACTGCATGTAACACACACAGAGCAGTGAGTTGTCTCTTTTAACTACCTGTAACACACACAGAGCAGTGAGTTTTCTTTCTTAACTACCTGTAACACACACAGAGCAGTGAGTTGTCTCTCTTAACTACCTGTAACACACAGGGAGAAGTGAGTTGTCTCTCTTAACTACCTGTAACACACAGAGCAGTGAGTTGTCTCTCTGAACTACATGTAACACACACAGAGCAGTGAGTTGTCTCTCTTAACTACATGTAACACACACAGAGCAGTGAGTTGTCTCTCTTAACTACATGTAACACACACAGAGCAGTGAGTTTTCTCTCTTAACTACCTGTAACACACACAGAGCAGTGAGTTGTCTCTCTTAACTACCTGTAACACACACAGAGCAGTGAGTTGTCTCTCTTAACTACCTGTAACACACACAGAACAGTGAGGTGTCTCTTTTAACTACCTGTAACACACACAGAGCAGTGAGTTGTCTCTCTTAACTGCCTGTAACACACACAGAACAGTGAGGTGTCTCTTTTAACTACCTGTAACAGACACAGAGCAGTGAGTTTTCTCTCTTAACTGCCTGTAACACACACAGAGCACTGAGTTTTCTCTCTTAACTACCTGTAACGCACACAGAGCAGTGAGTTTTCTCTCTTAACTACCTGTAACACACACAGAGCAGTGAGTTGTCTCTCTTAACTACCTGTAACACACACAGAGCAGTGAGTTGTCTCTCTTAACTACCTGTAACACACACAGAGCAGTGAGTTGTCTCTCTTAACTACATGTAACACACACAATGCACTGAGTTTTCTCTCTTAACTACCTGTAACACACACAGAGCACTGAGTTTTCTCTCTTAACTACCTGTAACACACACAGAGCAGTGAGTTTTCTCTCTTAACTACCTGTAACACACACAAAGCACTGAGTTTTCTCTCTTAACTACCTGTAACACACACAGAGCAGTGAGTTGTCTCTCTTAACTACCTGTAACACACACAGAGCAGTGAGTTGTCTCTCTTAACTACATGTAACACACAGAGCAGTGAGTTTTCTCTCTTAACTACCTGTAACACACACAGAGCAGTGAGTTTTCTCTCTTAACTGCATGTAACACACACAGAGCAGTGAGTTGTCTCTTTTAACTACCTGTAACACACACAGAGCAGTGAGTTTTCTTTCTTAACTACCTGTAACACACACAGAGCAGTGAGTTGTCTCTCTTAACTACCTGTAACACACAGGGAGAAGTGAGTTGTCTCTCATAACTACCTGTAACACACACAGAGCAGTGAGTTGTCTCTCTGAACTACATGTAACACACACAGAGCAGTGAGTTGTCTCTCTTAACTACATGTAACACACACAGAGCAGTGAGTTGTCTCTCTTAACTACATGTAACACACACAGATCAGTGAGTTTTCTCTCTTAACTACCTGTAACACACACAGAGCAGTGAGTTGTCTCTCTTAACTACCTGTAACACACACAGAGCAGTGAGTTGTCTCTCTTAACTACCTGTAACACACACAGAACAGTGAGGTGTCTCTTTTAACTACCTGTAACACACACAGAGCAGTGAGTTGTCTCTCTTAACTGCCTGTAACACACACAGAACAGTGAGGTGTCTCTTTTAACTACCTGTAACAGACACAGAGCAGTGAGTTTTCTCACTTAACTGCCTGTAACACACACAGAGCACTGAGTTTTCTCTCTTAACTACCTGTAACGCACACAGAGCAGTGAGTTTTCTCTCTTAACTACCTGTAACACACACAGAGCAGTGAGTTGTCTCTCTTAACTACCTGTAACGCACACAGAGCAGTGAGTTTTCTCTCTTAACTACCTGTAACACACACAGAGCAGTGAGTTGTCTCTCTTAACTACCTGTAACACACACAGAGCAGTGAGTTGTCTCTCTTAACTACATGTAACACACACAATGCACTGAGTTTTCTCTCTTAACTACCTGTAACACACACAGAGCACTGAGTTTTCTCTCTTAACTACCTGTAACACACACAGAGCAGTGAGTTTTCTCTCTTAACTACCTGTAACACACACAAAGCACTGAGTTTTCTCTCTTAACTACCTGTAACACACACAGAGCAGTGAGTTGTCTCTCTTAACTACCTGTACCACACACAGACCTGTGAGTTGTCTCTCTTAACTACCTGTAACACACACAGAGCAGTGAGTTTTCTCTCTTAACTACCTGTAACACACACAGAGCAGTGAGTTGTCTCTCTTAACTACCTGTAACCCACACAGAGCAGTGAGTTGTCTCTCTTAACTGCCTGTAACCCACACAGAGCAGTGAGTTGTCTCTCTTAATTACCTGTAACACACACACAGAGCAGTGAGTTGTCTCTCTTAACTACCTGTAACACACACAGAGCAGTGAGTTGTCTCTCTTAACTACCTGTAACACACACAGAGCAGTGAGTTGTCTCTCTTAACTACCTGTAACACACACAGAGCAGTGAGTTGTTTCTCTTAACTACCTGTAACACACACAGAGCAGTGAGTTGTCTCTTTTAACTACATGTAACACACACAGAGCAGTGAGTTGTCTCTCTTAACTACCTGTAACACACACAGACCAGTGAGTTGTCTCTCTTAACTACCTGTAACACACACAGAGCAGTGAGTTGTCTCTTTAAACTACATGTAACACACACAGAGCAGTGAGTTGTCTCTCTTAACTACCTGTAACACACACAGAGCAGTGAGTTGTCTCTCTTAACTACATGTAACACACACAGAGCAGTGAGTTGTCTCTCTTAACTACATGTAACACACACAGAGCAGTGAGTTGTCTCTCTTAACTACCTGTAACACACACAGACCAGTGAGTTGTCTCTCTTAACTACCTGTAACACACACAGAGCAGTGAGTTGTCTCAACTACCTGTAACACACACAGAGCAGTGAGTTGTCTCTCTTAACTACATGTAACACACACAGAGCAGTGAGTTGTCTCTTTTAGCTACATGTAACACACACAGAGCAGTGAGTTTTCTCTCTTAACTACCTGTAACACACACAAAGCACTGAGTTTTCTCTCTTAACTACCTGTAACACACACAGAGCAGTGAGTTGTCTCTCTTAACTACCTGTAACACACAGGGAGAAGTGAGTTGTCTCTCTTAACTACCTGTAACACACACAGAGCAGTGACTTGTCTCTCTGAACTACATGTAACACACACAGAGCAGTTAGTTGTCTCTCTTAACTACATGTAACACACACAGAGCAGTGAGTTGTCTCTCTTAACTACATGTAACACACACAGAGCAGTGAGTTGTCTCTTTTAGCTACCTGTAACACACACAGAGCAGTGAGTTTTCTCTCTTAAAAACCTGTAACACACACAAAGCACTGAGTTTTCTCTCTTAACTACCTGTAACACACACAGAGCAGTGAGTTGTCTCTCTTAACTACCTGTAACACACAGGGAGAAGTGAGTTGTCTCTCTTAACTACCTGTAACACACACAGAGCAGTGACTTGTCTCTCTGAACTACATGTAACACACACAGAGCAGTGAGTTGTCTCTCTTAACTACATGTAACACACACAGAGCAGTGAGTTTTCTCTCTTAACTACCTGTAACACACACAGAGCAGTGAGTTGTCTCTCTTAACTACCTGTAACACACACAGAGCAGTGAGTTGTCTCTCTTAACTACATGTAACACACACAGAGCAGTGAGTTTTCTCTCTTAACTACCTGTAACACACACAGAGCAGTGAGTTTTCTCTCTTAACTGCATGTAACACACACAGAGCAGTGAGTTGTCTCTTTTAACTACCTGTAACACACACAGAGCAGTGAGTTGTCTCTCTTAACTACCTGTAACACACAGGAAGACGTGAGTTGTCTCTCTTAACTACCTGTAACACACGCAGAGCAGTGAGTTGTCTCTCTTAACTACCTGTAACACACACAGAGCAGTGAGTTGTCTCTCTTAACTACCTGTAACACACACAGAGCAGTGAGTTGTCTCTCTTTACTGCCTGTAACCCACACAGACCAGTGAGTTGTCTCTCTTAACTACCTGTAACACACACACAGAGCAGTGAGTTGTCTCTCTTAACTACCTGTAACACACACAGAACAGTGAGTTGTCTCTTTTAACTACCTGTAACACACACAGAGCAGTGAGTTGTCTCTTTTAACTACCTGTAACACACACAAAGCACTGAGTTGTCTCTCTTAACTACCTGTAACACACACAGAGCAGTGAGTTGTCTCTCTTAACTACCTGTAACACACACAGACCAGTGAGTTGTCTCTCTTAACTACCTGTAACACACACAGAGCAGTGAGTTGTCTCTCTTAACTACATGTAACACACACAATGCACTGAGTTTTCTCTCTTAACTACCTGTAACACACACAGAGCACTGAGTTTTCTCTCTTAACTACCTGTAACACACACAGAGCAGTGAGTTTTCTCTCTTAACTACCTGTAACACACACAAAGCACTGAGTTTTCTCTCTTAACTACCTGTAACACACACAGAGCAGTGAGTTGTCTCTCTTAACTACCTGTACCACACACAGACCTGTGAGTTGTCTCTCTTAACTACCTGTAACACACACAGAGCAGTGAGTTTTCTCTCTTAACTACCTGTAACACACACAGAGCAGTGAGTTGTCTCTCTTAACTACCTGTAACCCACACAGAGCAGTGAGTTGTCTCTCTTAACTGCCTGTAACCCACACAGAGCAGTGAGTTGTCTCTCTTAACTACCTGTAACACACACACAGAGCAGTGAGTTGTCTCTCTTAACTACCTGTAACACACACAGAGCAGTGAGTTGTCTCTCTTAACTACCTGTAACACACACAGAGCAGTGAGTTGTTTCTCTTAACTACCTGTAACACACACAGAGCAGTGAGTTGTCTCTTTTAACTACATGTAACACACACAGAGCAGTGAGTTGTCTCTCTTAACTACCTGTAACACACACAGACCAGTGAGTTGTCTCTCTTAACTACCTGTAACACACACAGAGCAGTGAGTTGTCTCTCTTAACTACCTGTAACACACACAGAGCAGTGAGTTGTCTCTTTTAACTACATGTAACACACACAGAGCAGTGAGTTGTCTCTCTTAACTACCTGTAACACACACAGACCAGTGAGTTGTCTCTCTTAACTGCCTGTAACCCACACAGAGCAGTGAGTTGTCTCTCTTAACTACCTGTAACACACACACAGAGCAGTGAGTTGTCTCTCTTAACTACCTGTAACACACACAGAGCAGTGAGTTGTCTCTCTTAACTACCTGTAACACACACAGAGCAGTGAGTTGTCTCTCTTAACTACCTGTAACACACACAGAGCAGTGAGTTGTTTCTCTTAACTACCTGTAACACACACAGAGCAGTGAGTTGTCTCTTTTAACTACATGTAACACACACAGAGCAGTGAGTTGTCTCTCTTAACTACCTGTAACACACACAGACCAGTGAGTTGTCTCTCTTAACTACCTGTAACACACACAGAGCAGTGAGTTGTCTCTTTAAACTACATGTAACACACACAGAGCAGTGAGTTGTCTCTCTTAACTACCTGTAACACACACAGAGCAGTGAGTTGTCTCTTTTAACTACATGTAACACACACAGAGCAGTGAGTTGTCTCTCTTAACTACATGTAACACACACAGAGCAGTGAGTTGTCTCTCTTAACTACCTGTAACACACACAGACCAGTGAGTTGTCTCTCTTAACTACCTGTAACACACACAGAGCAGTGAGTTGTCTCAACTACCTGTAACACACACAGAGCAGTGAGTTGTCTCTCTTAACTACATGTAACACACACAGAGCAGTGAGTTGTCTCTTTTAGCTACATGTAACACACACAGAGCAGTGAGTTTTCTCTCTTAACTACCTGTAACACACACAAAGCACTGAGTTTTCTCTCTTAACTACCTGTAACACACACAGAGCAGTGAGTTGTCTCTCTTAACTACCTGTAACACACAGGGAGAAGTGAGTTGTCTCTCTTAACTACCTGTAACACACACAGAGCAGTGACTTGTCTCTCTGAACTACATGTAACACACACAGAGCAGTTAGTTGTCTCTCTTAACTACATGTAACACACACAGAGCAGTGAGTTGTCTCTCTTAACTACATGTAACACACACAGAGCAGTGAGTTGTCTCTCTTAACTACCTGTAACACACACAGAGCAGTGAGTTTTCTCTCTTAAAAACCTGTAACACACACAAAGCACTGAGTTTTCTCTCTTAACTACCTGTAACACACACAGAGCAGTGAGTTGTCTCTCTTAACTACCTGTAACACACACAGAGAAGTGAGTTGTCTCTCTTAACTACCTGTAACACACACAGAGCAGTGAGTTGTCTCTCTGAACTACATGTAACACACACAGAGCAGTGAGTTGTCTCTCTTAACTACCTGTAACACACACAGAGCAGTGAGTTTTCTCTCTTAACTACCTGTAACACACACAGAGCAGTGAGTTGTCTCTCTTAACTACCTGTAACACACACAGAGCAGTGAGTTGTCTCTCTTAACTACATGTAACACACACAGAGCAGTGAGTTTTCTCTCTTAACTACCTGTAACACACACAGAGCAGTGAGTTTTCTCTCTTAACTGCATGTAACACACACAGAGCAGTGAGTTGTCTCTTTTAACTACCTGTAACACACACAGAGCAGTGAGTTGTCTCTCTTAACTACCTGTAACACACAGGAAGAAGTGAGTTGTCTCTCTTAACTACCTGTAACACACGCAGAGCAGTGAGTTGTCTCTCTTAACTACCTGTAACACACACAGAGCAGTGAGTTGTCTCTCTTAACTACCTGTAACACACACAGAGCAGTGAGTTGTCTCTCTTTACTGCCTGTAACCCACACAGACCAGTGAGTTGTCTCTCTTAACTACCTGTAACACACACACAGAGCAGTGAGTTGTCTCTCTTAACTACCTGTAACACACACAGAACAGTGAGTTGTCTCTTTTAACTACCTGTAACACACACAGAGCAGTGAGTTGTCTCTTTTAACTACCTGTAACACACACAAAGCACTGAGTTTTCTCTCTTAACTACCTGTAACACACACAGAGCAGTGAGTTGTCTCTCTTAACTACCTGTAACACACACAGACCAGTGAGTTGTCTCTCTTAACTACCTGTAACACACACAGAGCAGTGAGTTGTCTCTCTTAACTACATGTAACACACACAATGCACTGAGTTTTCTCTCTTAACTACCTGTAACACACACAGAGCACTGAGTTTTCTCTCTTAACTACCTGTAACACACACAGAGCAGTGAGTTTTCTCTCTTAACTACCTGTAACACACACAAAGCACTGAGTTTTCTCTCTTAACTACCTGTAACACACACAGAGCAGTGAGTTGTCTCTCTTAACTACCTGTACCACACACAGACCTGTGAGTTGTCTCTCTTAACTACCTGTAACACACACAGAGCAGTGAGTTTTCTCTCTTAACTACCTGTAACACACACAGAGCAGTGAGTTGTCTCTCTTAACTACCTGTAACCCACACAGAGCAGTGAGTTGTCTCTCTTAACTGCCTGTAACCCACACAGAGCAGTGAGTTGTCTCTCTTAACTACCTGTAACACACACACAGAGCAGTGAGTTGTCTCTCTTAACTACCTGTAACCCACACAGAGCAGTGAGTTGTCTCTCTTAACTACCTCTAACACACACAGAGCAGTGAGTTGTTTCTCTTAACTACCTGTAACACACACAGAGCAGTGAGTTGTCTCTTAACTACATGTAACACACACAGAGCAGTGAGTTGTCTCTCTTAACTACCTGTAACACACACAGACCAGTGAGTTGTCTCTCTTAACTACCTGTAACACACACAGAGCAGTGAGTTGTCTCTCTTAACTACATGTAACACACACAGAGCAGTGAGTTGTCTCTTTTAACTACCTGTAACACACACAGAGCAGTGAGTTGTCTCTCTTAACTACCTGTAACACACAGGGAGAAGTGAGTTGTCTCTCTTAACTACCTGTAACACACACAGAGCAGTGACTTGTCTCTCTGAACTACATGTAACACACACAGAGCAGTGAGTTGTCTCTCTTAACTACATGTAACACACACAGAGCAGTGAGTTTTCTCTCTTAACTACCTGTAACACACACAGAGCAGTGAGTTGTCTCTCTTAACTACCTGTAACACACACAGAGCAGTGAGTTGTCTCTCTTAACTACATGTAACACACACAGAGCAGTGAGTTTTCTCTCTTAACTACCTGTAACACACACAGAGCAGTGAGTTTTCTCTCTTAACTGCATGTAACACACACAGAGCAGTGAGTTGTCTCTTTTAACTACCTGTAACACACACAGAGCAGTGAGTTGTCTCTCTTAACTACCTGTAACACACAGGAAGAAGTGAGTTGTCTCTCTTAACTACCTGTAACACACGCAGAGCAGTGAGTTGTCTCTCTTAACTACCTGTAACACACACAGAGCAGTGAGTTGTCTCTCTTAACTACCTGTAACACACACAGAGCAGTGAGTTGTCTCTCTTTACTGCCTGTAACCCACACAGACCAGTGAGTTGTCTCTCTTAACTACCTGTAACACACACACAGAGCAGTGAGTTGTCTCTCTTAACTACCTGTAACACACACAGAACAGTGAGTTGTCTCTTTTAACTACCTGTAACACACACAGAGCAGTGAGTTGTCTCTTTTAACTACCTGTAACACACACAAAGCACTGAGTTGTCTCTCTTAACTACCTGTAACACACACAGAGCAGTGAGTTGTCTCTCTTAACTACCTGTAACACACACAGACCAGTGAGTTGTCTCTCTTAACTACCTGTAACACACACAGAGCAGTGAGTTGTCTCTCTTAACTACATGTAACACACACAATGCACTGAGTTTTCTCTCTTAACTACCTGTAACACACACAGAGCACTGAGTTTTCTCTCTTAACTACCTGTAACACACACAGAGCAGTGAGTTTTCTCTCTTAACTACCTGTAACACACACAAAGCACTGAGTTTTCTCTCTTAACTACCTGTAACACACACAGAGCAGTGAGTTGTCTCTCTTAACTACCTGTACCACACACAGACCTGTGAGTTGTCTCTCTTAACTACCTGTAACACACACAGAGCAGTGAGTTTTCTCTCTTAACTACCTGTAACACACACAGAGCAGTGAGTTGTCTCTCTTAACTACCTGTAACCCACACAGAGCAGTGAGTTGTCTCTCTTAACTGCCTGTAACCCACACAGAGCAGTGAGTTGTCTCTCTTAACTACCTGTAACACACACACAGAGCAGTGAGTTGTCTCTCTTAACTACCTGTAACACACACAGAGCAGTGAGTTGTCTCTCTTAACTACCTGTAACACACACAGAGCAGTGAGTTGTCTCTCTTAACTACCTGTAACACACACAGAGCAGTGAGTTGTCTCTCTTAACTACCTGTAACACACACAGAGCAGTGAGTTGTCTCTTTTAACTACATGTAACACACACAGAGCAGTGAGTTGTCTCTCTTAACTACCTGTAACACACACAGACCAGTGAGTTGTCTCTCTTAACTACCTGTAACACACACAGAGCAGTGAGTTGTCTCTTTAAACTACATGTAACACACACAGAGCAGTGAGTTGTCTCTCTTAACTACCTGTAACACACACAGAGCAGTGAGTTGTCTCTTTTAACTACATGTAACACACACAGAGCAGTGAGTTGTCTCTCTTAACTACATGTAACACACACAGAGCAGTGAGTTGTCTCTCTTAACTACCTGTAACACACACAGACCAGTGAGTTGTCTCTCTTAACTACCTGTAACACACACAGAGCAGTGAGTTGTCTCTCTTAACTACCTGTAACACACACAGAGCAGTGAGTTGTCTCTCTTAACTACATGTAACACACACAGAGCAGTGAGTTGTCTCTTTTAGCTACATGTAACACACACAGAGCAGTGAGTTTTCTCTCTTAACTACCTGTAACACACACAAAGCACTGAGTTTTCTCTCTTAACTACCTGTAACACACACAGAGCAGTAAGTTGTCTCTCTTAACTACCTGTAACACACAGGGAGAAGTGAGTTGTCTCTCTTAACTACCTGTAACACACACAGAGCAGTGACTTGTCTCTCTGAACTACATGTAACACACACAGAGCAGTTAGTTGTCTCTCTTAACTACATGTAACACACACAGAGCAGTGAGTTGTCTCTCTTAACTACATGTAACACACACAGAGCAGTGAGTTGTCTCTTTTAGCTACCTGTAACACACACAGAGCAGTGAGTTTTCTCTCTTAAAAACCTGTAACACACACAAAGCACTGAGTTTTCTCTCTTAACTACCTGTAACACACACAGAGCAGTGAGTTGTCTCTCTTAACTACCTGTAACACACAGGGAGAAGTGAGTTGTCTCTCTTAACTACCTGTAACACACACAGAGCAGTGACTTGTCTCTCTGAACTACATGTAACACACACAGAGCAGTGAGTTGTCTCTCTTAACTACATGTAACACACACAGAGCAGTGAGTTTTCTCTCTTAACTACCTGTAACACACACAGAGCAGTGAGTTGTCTCTCTTAACTACCTGTAACACACACAGAGCAGTGAGTTGTCTCTCTTAACTACATGTAACACACACAGAGCAGTGAGTTTTCTCTCTTAACTACCTGTAACACACACAGAGCAGTGAGTTTTCTCTCTTAACTGCATGTAACACACACAGAGCAGTGAGTTGTCTCTTTTAACTACCTGTAACACACACAGAGCAGTGAGTTGTCTCTCTTAACTACCTGTAACACACAGGAAGAAGTGAGTTGTCTCTCTTAACTACCTGTAACACACAGGAAGAAGTGAGTTGTCTCTCTTAACTACCTGTAACACACGCAGAGCAGTGAGTTGTCTCTCTTAACTACCTGTAACACACACAGAGCAGTGAGTTTTTTCTTGATTGCCAGTAACACACACAGAGCACTGAGTTTTCTCTCTTAACTACCTGTAACACACACAGAGCAGTGAGTTTTCTCTCTTAACTACCTGTAACACACACAAAGCACTGAGTTTTCTCTCTTAACTACCTGTAACACACACAGAGCAGTGAGTTGTCTCTCTTAACTACCTGTAACACACACAGAGCAGTGAGTTGTCTCTCTTAACTACATGTAACACACAGAGCAGTGAGTTTTCTCTCTTAACTACCTGTAACACACACAGAGCAGTGAGTTTTCTCTCTTAACTGCATGTAACACACACAGAGCAGTGAGTTGTCTCTTTTAACTACCTGTAACACACACAGAGCAGTGAGTTTTCTTTCTTAACTACCTGTAACACACACAGAGCAGTGAGTTGTCTCTCTTAACTACCTGTAACACACAGGGAGAAGTGAGTTGTCTCTCATAACTACCTGTAACACACACAGAGCAGTGAGTTGTCTCTCTGAACTACATGTAACACACACAGAGCAGTGAGTTGTCTCTCTTAACTACATGTAACACACACAGAGCAGTGAGTTGTCTCTCTTAACTACATGTAACACACACAGAGCAGTGAGTTTTCTCTCTTAACTACCTGTAACACACACAGAGCAGTGAGTTGTCTCTCTTAACTACCTGTAACACACACAGAGCAGTGAGTTGTCTCTCTTAACTACCTGTAACACACACAGAACAGTGAGGTGTCTCTTTTAACTACCTGTAACACACACAGAGCAGTGAGTTGTCTCTCTTAACTGCCTGTAACACACACAGAACAGTGAGGTGTCTCTTTTAACTACCTGTAACAGACACAGAGCAGTGAGTTTTCTCTCTTAACTGCCTGTAACACACACAGAGCACTGAGTTTTCTCTCTTAACTACCTGTAACGCACACAGAGCAGTGAGTTTTCTCTCTTAACTACCTGTAACACACACAGAGCAGTGAGTTGTCTCTCTTAACTACCTGTAACACACACAGAGCAGTGAGTTGTCTCTCTTAACTACCTGTAACACACACAGAGCAGTGAGTTGTCTCTCTTAACTACATGTAACACACACAATGCACTGAGTTTTCTCTCTTAACTACCTGTAACACACACAGAGCACTGAGTTTTCTCTCTTAACTACCTGTAACACACACAGAGCAGTGAGTTTTCTCTCTTAACTACCTGTAACACACACAAAGCACTGAGTTTTCTCTCTTAACTACCTGTAACACACACAGAGCAGTGAGTTGTCTCTCTTAACTACCTGTAACACACACAGACCTGTGAGTTGTCTCTCTTAACTACCTGTAACACACACAGAGCAGTGAGTTTTCTCTCTTAACTACCTGTAACACACACAGAGCAGTGAGTTGTCTCTCTTAACTACCTGTAACCCACACAGAGCAGTGAGTTGTCTCTCTTAACTGCCTGTAACCCACACAGAGCAGTGAGTTGTCTCTCTTAACTACCTGTAACACACACACAGAGCAGTGAGTTGTCTCTCTTAACTACCTGTAACACACACAGAGCAGTGAGTTGTCTCTCTTAACTACCTGTAACACACACAGAGCAGTGAGTTGTCTCTCTTAACTACCTGTAACACACACAGAGCAGGGAGTTGTTTCTCTTAACTACCTGTAACACACACAGAGCAGTGAGGTTTCTCTTTTAACTACATGTAACACACACAGAGCAGTGAGTTGTCTCTCTTAACTACCTGTAACACACACAGACCAGTGAGTTGTCTCTCTTAACTACCTGTAACACACACAGAGCAGTGAGTTGTCTCTTTTAACTACATGTAACACACACAGAGCAGTGAGTTGTCTCTCTTAACTACATGTAACACACACAGAGCAGTGAGTTGTCTCTCTTAACTACATGTAACACACACAGAGCAGTGAGTTGTCTCTTTTAGCTACCTGTAACACACACAGAGCAGTGAGTTTTCTCTCTTAACTACCTGTAACACACACAAAGCACTGAGTTTTCTCTCTTAACTACCTGTAACACACACAGAGCAGTGAGTTGTCTCTCTTAACTACCTGTAACACACAGGGAGAAGTGAGTTGTCTCTCTTAACTACCTGTAACACACACAGAGCAGTGACTTGTCTCTCTGAACTACATGTAACACACACAGAGCAGTGAGTTGTCTCTCTTAACTACATGTAACACACACAGAGCAGTGAGTTTTCTCTCTTAACTACCTGTAACACACACAGAGCAGTGAGTTGTCTCTCTTAACTACCTGTAACACACACAGAGCAGTGAGTTGTCTCTCTTAACTACATGTAACACACACAGAGCAGTGAGTTTTCTCTCTTAACTACCTGTAACACACACAGAGCAGTGAGTTTTCTCTCTTAACTGCATGTAACACACACAGAGCAGTGAGTTGTCTCTTTTAACTACCTGTAACACACACAGAGCAGTGAGTTTTCTTTCTTAACTACCTGTAACACACACAGAGCAGTGAGTTGTCTCTCTTAACTACCTGTAACACACACAGAGCAGTGAGTTGTCTCTCTTAACTGCCTGTAACACACACAGAGCAGTGAGTTGTCTCTCTTAACTACCTGTAACACACAGGAAGAAGTGAGTTGTCTCTCTTAACTACCTGTAACACACGCAGAGCAGTGAGTTGTCTCTCTTAACTACCTGTAACACACACAGAGCAGTGAGTTTTTTCTTGATTGCCAGTAACACACACAGAGCAATGAGTTGTCTCTCTTAACTACATGTAACACACACAGAGCAGTGAGTTGTCTCTCTTAACTACATGTAACACACACAGAGCAGTTAATTGTCTCTCTTAACTACATGTAACACACACAGAGCACTGAGTTTTCTCTCTTGGCTGCCAGTAACATACACAGAGCAGTGAGTTTTCTATCTTGGCTGCCAGTGACACCCCCCCATGGTTTTGACTACCAAGAACAGAACAGTGATTTTATCCATGGTTGCTACTTAAAACTACCTGAAAGAAGTAACATTGTGAATGTGGAACAATACAATGCATAATAACTGCTATTAGAACTGTAAGTGCCATTTTTGTATAGATTTTACTGGACAGCTGGTAGAACTACTGGACTGTCCAGTTCATTAAAGGATGCCTGGCATTTATATGTACTAGTGTCGGTCTGGGGTGCCACATTGCCAGGCAGATGTTGGCACTTGTGTGGACCAAGACAAAGGCATTGCCAGCTAAATCGATCGTCATGGGAATATTTATATCTTTCATTCTGAAGGTGTAAATGTTTGTTTAGATTAATAGTATTTGCTACAATATTTTTACAAAGATTACAGCGCACCGCAGTTACTGTTCCAAGATCTAATAATGACTCACTTAAATGTGTTTGGTGCAGGGTGTTATTTGCATTTATAATTCAGTAACTAAAACTTGTCATTTCGCACTACATTTTAATGTTCACAAAAAAATATGAGTAGTAAAAACATACGGAAGGACCAAAAAGGCTATGTATTTTCATTTTTTCTGAATTGTTGTGTCGACATATTTTTTTTAAATGCTTTTCCTTTCATTTTAAAAGCCATTCAATTCAGAACAACCGCTCTTATTTATTAAATCGTGTCAAACAATATCGGACATACTGCGCGCCCCTGTAGAAGTATATTATGTGAGGTATTTAGTGCATTCACGATATCTGACATGCCGATGTTAGCGCCCCTAGACTATCGCTCGAGCCATAACCAGTAACTCTGGACTTGTAATACAATAGCAAACATAGAAGCACTATTGATTACGCACAAGCAATGTTAACACACTATAGTGCTAATATTTCTGCTCCAATTGTAATCTTAGGGCGAGATTACATATGCGGCGCAGGCTTCAGCGCAACTGCTGAAACCTGTGTTGCCCATAAGTTCACCATCGCACATCAGGTGAATCACATGTACAGCGCCGTCAGATGATAAACTGACATAAGTCGGATAAACTGGCAATGTTCAGAAATGTGCGGAAATACACATTTCTGGAGTCTCCAGTGACTTACAGCAGTTTAAGATCTGCAGGCGCATAAGTTCTTCCCATAAAAGTCTAACCCGCCTCCCAAAAATAAACCCAACACATCAAACCCCTATATCCGCCATCCCGTCACTGGCCATCCCCCAACATCACAATTAATAATAAATGCAATTAACCGCTAAATTGCCACCCCCCACAACGCAATATACCTAATAAATGTATTAACCCCCATTCCGCCATCCCCCCCACATTGCAAAGTATCTAATTACACTATTAACCCCTAATCCGCCAACCCCCACGGCGCAATATACCTAATTATCCTATTAACCTCTAAGCCGCCATCCTCCCACAACACAAAGAACTAATCTAATCACTAAGCCCCCTAAACTACCACCCCCAAATTAACCCCAATTACATAAAATAAAAAAGACTATTTTACAAATTAATAAAACATTACAAAATTTAAAAAATCCTAATTTACAATTATTTTTTTTTTCTAACATTACATAAAAAAAAAACCTAAGATTAAATTAAAATAGAAAAATCTAATATTACAAAAAATAAGAAAGGCTAAAATTACAGAAAAAATAAACGAAATTATCCAAAATAAAAATATTGAAACCTAATCTAATACCCCTATAAAAATAAAAAGCCCCCCAGAATAAAAACACCCCCTAATCTAACACTAAACTACCAATAGCCCTTAAAAGGGCCTTTTGTTTGGCATTGCCCTAAAGCAATCAGCTTTTCTACCTAAATAAAGTACAAGCTACCCCCTAAAAGTAAAGCCTCACCCAACCCCCCAAAATAAAAAACCTAACACTAAAAAAACCTAAGCTACCCATTGCCACTAAAGGGGCATTTGTATGGGCATTGCACTTAATATGGCATTCAGCTCTTTTGCTGCCCTTTAAAATAAAAAAGTCCTAATCTAAAAAACAAAACAAAAAAAAAAAACCTAAGTCTAACTCCGAAATAGGTACTCACTATTCCTGAAGTCCGGCGGTGAAGGTCTTCTTTCAGGCGGCAACATCTTCATCCAGCGCAGGGACATCTTCTATCTTCATCCGGAGCGAAGGCGGCACGGAGCGGAGGTGGCTGCAGAGCATGACCGGCCACCGCACACTGAAGATTGAATGCAAGGTACCAGTTTTATATTTGGGGTACCTTGCATTCGTATTGACTTACATTTTCAAATCAGCCAATAGGATAAAAGCTACTGGAATCCTATTGGCTGTTCAAATCAGTGGGGGATGGCGGTTGACAGGTAGATATTGCACATGGGTTAGGTGTTTAAGACTTCCAGGGAGTTACGGTGCATACATATTAAGCGTAAGGCTTGCTGCGCCTGCGTATGTGTGGTGAGATGAATATGGAGTAAGGTTTCTCCATTTTCACCGCGTAAGTCCTTGCACTGAATATGTGATACCGATTTGTGACACCGGTTCTATGTTAGTTTATGGGAGTAAAAACTGCGGGTGACGGGTGAAATATATACGCGCCACATTTATGTGCGGCAGCGAATATGTGATCGCTCACTTCAACTAAAAAACTGTCCGCATATGTAATCTTGCCCTTAGGGGCCGATTTACCAACGTCTTGCGAACATGATACACTGTAGTGTGAACTGCTTGTGCAATGCCGCCCCCTGCATATTTGCACACAATCGGCCACTAGGGCCCTTTAGTGTTTCTATCTTCCAGCACTTTAGGGATATAACATTACACTGTGCTATAATATAGAGGGAACACTACACTATGTTATAATATAAAGGGAACACTACACTATGTTATAATATAGAGGGAACACTACACTGTGCTATAATATAGAGCAGTGGTTCTCAACCTAAGTGACCTCAAGGCCCGGTAAGTTTTAACTGGACCTGTCTAGGGCCCGGTAAGCATCGGGAGTGGGTATATATATATATATATATATCTTTATATATACTGTATATATATATCTATAGTAGCTATATATATATATATATATATATATATATATATATATAAATCTATATATATATATCTATATATATATAAATCTATATATATATATATATATATATATAGATAGATACAAAATATATAAATATATATATATATATATATATATATATATATATAGATACAAAATATATAAATATATATATATATATATATATATATATATAAATAAAATATCCCACACATACACATTGGTGCCAATGGGATATATATATACAAACAGTACACATACACATTGGTGTCAGTGGGTTATATATATATATATATATATTTATATATATATATATATATATATATATATACATACATACATACACACAGTGTACACATACACATTGGTGTCCAGTGGCCGCCCTAAATATACATATTAGTGTCAGTCACCATAATTATTTGTCATTGGTGACAGTGGACTTCCTTACCTGTGAGCCGATCCGCTCTGCACGCCACTCGCCGCTACTCACAGTGCGCCGCTACCCGTTCACACTGTGCATACAGACATGCGCAGTGGCGCATACAAACATGCGCAGTGGCACTCTAACAGGCCCATCTGAAATTTTGGACATGTGTAAAGACGGGCCTGTCCGAGCGTGTGTCTGGAGGCTATGTCGGGTCGTGGCCCACCAGCAGGGCCGTTGCGGCCCGGTAGTGGGCCACGGCCCGGCTGTTGAGAAACACTGATATAGAGGGAACAATATACTGTGTTATAATATAGAGGTAACACTACACTGCTATAATATAGAGGTAACACTACACTGTGCTATAATATAGAGGTAACACTACACTGT
Organism: Bombina bombina; assembly: GCF_027579735.1. Taxonomy (NCBI): domain Eukaryota; kingdom Metazoa; phylum Chordata; class Amphibia; order Anura; family Bombinatoridae; genus Bombina; species Bombina bombina. The sequence goes on along the minus strand of NC_069507.1, from coordinate 19,399,745 downwards.
GCTATAATATAGAGGTGACACTACACTATGCTATAATATAGAGGGAACACTACACTGTGCTATAATATAGAGGTAACATTACACTGTGCTATAATATAGAGGTAACATTACACTGTGCTATAATATAGAGGTAACATTACACTGTGCTATAATATAGAGGTAACATTACACTGTGCTATAATATAGAGGTAACACTACACTGCTATAATATTTAGTATTTAGCGTTTAGTAGACAAGATCGTGTGATCACTGCACTACAAACGCACAGCACAGAGTATTTATTATGTGATCGAGCTTTTCTTTCATTTATGATTTGAGGACAATGCTACGTTTTTCAGTAAATTTACAACATACAATATCTGAACAATAATCATTGCTTTTTATAGTAAATGATTTCATCTGGATTTATTTGTTGCGTTTAAACTAAAAACATTACATGAGAAGTGTGTGGTGTGACGTCAGGAATCTGTTATCTGAAAGTCTCTCATTCTGTAAGGAAGCAAAGCAAATTGCAGACAACAAGGCTTTTAGCTTTCCTATCACGTCCGCTCACAACAAGGAGCTAGAAGGTCGCCAGTAAACGTATTTGTCTGTGCACTTGATATCAGGTTTGTGTTCATATCACTGTTTAAGGCTCCCGCATGAAGGATCACTTGGGATTTAAAACTTTACAATAACTTTTCAAAACTGAAATTGCTACAATAGGATAAAGTATAGAACCATAATCTCACTCTGCGACTGTTCCTTACCACATGGGTACTCTCTCTGTAGCACACGCAGAGCAGCCAGCATGTAAAGTAAAATCCTGGGACACTTTGCAGCAGAGCAGTTAAAGGGACAGTATACACTCCTTTTCATATAACTGCATGTAATAGACACTACTATACAGAATATGTACAGAAACTGATTATAAATATACAGTATACACTAATTGTCATATAACTGCATGTAATAGACACTACTATACAGAATATGTACAGATACTGATATAAATATACAGTATACACTAATTACATATAACTGCATGTAACAGACACTACTATACAGAATATGTACAGATACTGATATAAATATACAGTATACACTAATTGTCATATAACTGCATGTAATAGACACTACTATACAGAATATGTACCGATACTGATATAAATATACAGTATACACTAATTGTCATATAACCGCATGTAATAGACACTACTATACAGAATATGTACAGATACTGATATAAATATACAATATACACTAATTACATATAACTGCATGTAATAGACACTACTATACAGAATATGTACAGATACTGATATAAATATACAGTATACACTAATTGTCATATAACTGCATGTAATAGACACTACTATACAGAATATGTACAGATACTGATATAAATATACAGTATACACAAATTGTCTTATAACTGCATGTACTAGACACTACTATACAGAATATGTACAGATACTGATATAAATATACAATATACACTAATTGTCATATAACTGCATGTAACAGACACTACTATACAGAATATGTACATATACTGATATAAATATACAGTATGCACTAATTGTCATATAACTGCATGTAATAGACACTACTATACAGAATATGTACAGATACTGATATAAATATACAGTATACACTAATTGTCATATAACTGCATGTAATATACACTACTATACAGAATATGTACAGATACTGATATAAATATACAGTATACACTAATTGTCATATAACTGCATGTAATACACACTACTATACAGAATATGTACAGATACGGATATAAATATACAGTATACACTAATTGTCATATAACTGCATGTAATAGACACTACTATACAGAATATGTACAGATACTGATATAAATATACAGTATACACTAATTGTCATATAACTGCATGTAATAGACACTACTATACAGAATATGTACAGATACTGATATAAATATACAGTATACACTAATTGTCATATAACTGCATGTAACAGACACTACTATACAGAATATGTACAGATACTGATATAAATATACAGTATACACTAATTGTCATATAACTGTATGTAATAGACACTACTATACAGAATATGTACAGATACTGATATAAATATACAGTATACACAAATTGTCATATAACTGCATGTACTAGACACTACTATACAGAATATGTACAGATACTGATATAAATATACAGTATACACAAATTGTCATATAACTGCATGTAATAGACACTACTATACAGAATATGTACAGATACTGATATAAATATACAGTATACACAAATTGTCATATAACTGCATGTACTAGACACTACTATACAGAATATGTACAGATACTGATATAAATATACAATATACACTAATTGTCATATAACTGCATGTAACAGACACTACTATACAGAATATGTACATATACTGATATAAATATACAGTATGCACTAATTGTCATATAACTGCATGTAATAGACACTACTATACAGAATATGTACAGATACTGATATAAATATACAGTATACACTAATTGTCATATAACTGCATGTAATATACACTACTATACAGAATATGTACAGATACTGATATAAATATACAGTATACACTAATTGTCATATAACTGCATGTAATACACACTACTATACAGAATATGTACAGATACGGATATAAATATACAGTATACACTAATTGTCATATAACTGCATGTAATAGACACTACTATACAGAATATGTACAGATACTGATATAAATATACAGTATACACTAATTGTCATATAACTGCATGTAATAGACACTACTATACAGAATATGTACAGATACTGATATAAATATACAGTATACACTAATTGTCATATAACTGCATGTAACAGACACTACTATACAGAATATGTACAGATACTGATATAAATATACAGTATACACTAATTGTCATATAACTGTATGTAATAGACACTACTATACAGAATATGTACAGATACTGATATAAATATACAGTATACACAAATTGTCATATAACTGCATGTACTAGACACTACTATACAGAATATGTACAGATACTGATATAAATATACAGTATACACAAATTGTCATATAACTGCATGTACTAGACACTACTATACAGAATATGTACAGATACTGATATAAATATACAGTATACACTAATTACATATAACTGCATGTAACAGACACTACTATACAGAATATGTACAGATACTGATATAATATACAGTATACACTAATTGTCATATAACTGCATGTAATAGACACTACTATACAGAATATGTACAGATACTGATATAAATATACAGTATACACTAATTGTCATATAACTGCATGTAATAGACACTACTATACAGAATATGTACAGATACTGATATAAATATACAGTATACACTAATTGTCATATAACTGCATGTAATAGACACTACTATACATAATATGTACAGATACTGATATAAATATACAGTATACACTAATTGTCATATAACTGCATGTAATAGACACTACTATACAGAATATGTACAAATACTGATATAAATATACAGTATACACTAATTGTCATATAACTGCATGTAATAGACACTACTATACAGAATATGTACAGACACTGATATAAATATACAGTATACACTAATTGTCATATAACTGCATGTAATAGACACTACTATACAGAATATGTACAGATACTGATATAAATATACAGTATACACTAATTGTCATATAACTGCATGTAATAGACACTACTATAAAGAATATGTAGAGATACTGATATAAATATACAGTATACACTAATTGTCATATAACTGTATGTAATAGACACTACTATACAGAATATGTACAGATACTGATATAAATATACAGTATATACCAATTGTCATATAACTGCATGTAATAGACACTACTATACAGAATATGTACAGATACTGATATAAATATACAGTATACACTAATTGTCATATAACTGCATGTAATAGACACTACTATACAGAATATGTACAGATACTGATATAAATATACAGTATACACTAATTGTCATATAACTGCATGTAATAGACACTACTATACAGAATATGTACAGATACTGATATAAATATACAGTATACACTAATTGTCATATAACTGCATGTAATATACACTACTATACAGAATATGTACAGATACTGATATAAATATACAGTATACACTAATTGTCATATAACTGCATGTAATACACACTACTATACAGAATATGTACAGATACGGATATAAATATACAGTATACACTAATTGTCATATAACTGCATGTAATACACACTACTATACAGAATATGTACAGATACGGATATAAATATACAGTATACACTAATTGTCATATAACTGCATGTAATAGACACTACTATACAGAATATGTACAGATACTGATATAAATATACAGTATACACTAATTGTCATATAACTGCATGTAATAGACACTACTATACAGAATATGTACAGATACTGATATAAATATACAGTATACACTAATTGTCATATAACTGCATGTAATAGACACTACTATACAGAATATGTACAGATACTGATATAAATATACAGTATACACTAATTGTCATATAACTGCATGTAATAGACACTACTATACAGAATATGTACAGATACTGATATAAATATACAGTATACACTAATTGTCATATAACTGCATGTAATAGACACTACTATACAGAATATGTACAGATACTGATATAAATATACAGTATACACTAATTGTCATATAACTGCATGTAATAGACACTACTATACAGAATATGTAGAGATACTGATATAAATATACAGTATACACTAATTGTCATATAACTGCATGTAATAGACACTACTATACAGAATATGTACAGATACTGATATAAATATACAGTATATACCAATTGTCATATAACTGCATGTAATAGACACTACTATACAGAATATGTACAGATACTGATATAAATATACAGTATACACTAATTGTCATATAACTGCATGTAATAGACACTACTATACAGAATATGTACAGATACTGATATAAATATACAGTATACACTAATTGTCATATAACTGCATGTAATAGACACTACTATACAGAATATGTACAGATACTGATATAAATATACAGTATACACTAATTACATATAACTGCATGTAATAGACACTACTATACAGAATATGTACAGATACTGATATAAATATACAGTATGCACTAATTGTCATATAACTGCATGTAATAGACACTACTATACAGAATATGTACAGATACTGATATAAATATACAGTATACACTAATTGTCATATAACTGCATGTAATAGACACTACTATACAGAATATGTACAGATACTGATATAAATATACAGTATGCACTAATTGTCATATAACTGAATGTAATAGACACTACTATACATAATATGTACAGATACTGATATAAATATACAGTATACACTAATTGTCATATAACTGCATGTAATAGACACTACTATACAGAATATGTACAGATACTGATATAAATATACAGTATACACTAATTGTCATATAACTGCATGTAATAGACACTACTATACAGAATATGTACAGATGCTGATATAAAGATACAGTATACACTAATTGTCATATAACTGCATGTAATAGACACTACTATACAGATTATGTACAGATACTGATATAAATATACACTATATACTAATTGTCATATAACTGCATGTAATAGACACTACTATAAAGAATATGTACAGATACTGATATAAATATACAGTATACACTAATTGTCATATAACTGCATGTAATAGACACTACTATACAGAATATGTACAGATATTGATATAAATATACAGTATACACTAATTACATATAACTGCATGTAATAGACATTACTATACAGAATATGTACAGATACTGATATAAATATACAGTATATACTAATTGTCATACAACTGCATGTAATAGACACTACTATACAGAATATGTACAGATACTGATATAAATATACAGTATACACTAATTGTCATATAACTGTATGTAATAGACACTACTATACAGAATATGTACAGATATTGATATAAATATACATTATACACTAATTGTCATATAACAGCATGTAATAGACACTACTATACAGAATATAAACAGATACTGATATAAATATACAGTATACACTAATTGTCATATAACTGCATGTAATAGACACTACTATACAGAATATGTACAGATACTGATATAAATATACAGTATACACTAATTGCCATATAACTGCATGTGATAGACACTACTATACAGAATATGTACAGATACTGATATAAATATACATTATACACTAATTACATATAACTGCATGTAACAGACACTACTATACAGAATATGTACAGATACTGATATAAATATACAGTATACACTAATTTTCATATAACTGCATGTAATAGACACTACTATACAGAATATGTACAGATACTGATATAAATATACAGTATACACTAATTGTCATATAACTGCATGTAATAGACACTACTATACAGAATATGTACAGATACTGATATAAATATACAGTATACACTAATTACATATAACTGCATGTAATAGACACTACTATACAGAATATGTACAGATACTGATATAAATATACAGTATACACTAATTACATATAACTGCATGTAATAGACACTACTATACAGAATATGTACAGATTCTGATATAAATATACAGTATACACTAATTACATATATCTGCATGTAATAGACACTACTATACAGAATATGTACAGATACTGATATAAATATACAGTATACACTAACTGTCATATAACTGCATGTAATAGACACTACTATACAGAATATGTACAGATACTGATATAAATATACAGTATAAACTAATTACATATAATTGCATGTAATAGACACTACTATAGAGAATATGTACAGATACTGATATAAATATACAGAATACACTAATTGTCATATAACTGCATGTAATAGACACTACTATACAGAATATGTACAGCTACTGATATAAATATACAGTATACACTAATTACATATTACTGCATGTAATAGACACTACTATACAGAATATGTACAGATACTGATATAAATATACAGTATACACTAATTGTCATATAACTGCATGTAACAGACACTACTATACAGAATATGTACAGCTACTGATATAAATATACAGTATACACTAATTACATATAACTGCATGTAATAGACACTACTATACAGAATATGTACAGATACTGATATAAATATACAGTATACACTAATTGTCATATAACTGCATGTAATAGACACTACTATACAGAATATGTACAGCTACTGATATAAATATACAGTATACACTAATTACATATTACTGCATGTAATAGACACTACTATACAGAATATGTACAGATACTACTGATATAAATATACAGTATACACTAATTGTCATATAACTGCATGTAACAGACACTACTATACAGAATATGTACAGATACTGATATAAATATACAGTATACACTAATTATATATAACTGCATGTAATAGACACTACTATAAAGAAGAATATGCACAGATACTGATCTAAAGATCCTGTATAAAACTGTTTAAAAACTTACTTAAAAGCTCCTAGATTAGCACTGTTGATGAGGTTAGCCTGGAACACCCAGTGAAAGGGGCTTGGAAACCAGGAAGAGCAGACATCACCCCCCTCGTCTCCAGATGAAAAGACAGATTACACAAACAGGAGCCAGTAGGAGTCTGTATACATCAGTATACATCTGACACTTTGGGGCTTGTTTAGTCTGAAAATCAGCACAATGTTATTAAAAAATAAGCAAAACTATAGATGGTTACAAAAACACTCCCAGAGAAGCGTTGGCTAGCGCTGGTATTACAAGTGGAAAGTACAGTTTTTGGCGCTCGCACAAAACCCAACGCGCACAAAAGTGAACCAGAGGATAAAGCATTTGCAACATCACAGTAACCCCATTGAAATCAATGGAGCAGCAAAGTTAAAAGAACCCTAACACCTACACTCACACATTAACCCCCATTGCAGTAAGCTCCATAATCTATTAACCTCTAAACTGTCACATCCCCCTATTCTTTTAACCCCGCTATACACTTTTAACTCCTAAACCACCACACCCCATCCTAAAATACCCCGCTACACTATTAACCCCTAAACCACCACACCCCATCCCAAAATACCCCACTACACTATTAAGCCCTAAACCACCACACCCCATCCCAAAATACCCCACTACACTATTAAGCCCTAAACCACCACACCCCGATTGCAAAATACCCGCTACACTATTAACCCTAATATCTATTATCTAATCTATCTCTATCTATTTTTCTATCAATCATCTATCTAGCATTCATATATCTATCTATTATCTATCTAATCTATCTATCTAGTATCTATCTCTCTATATATTTATCATCTCTCTATATATCATCTATCATCTCTCTATGTATCTTCTATCTATCATCTCTCTATATATCATCTATCTATCATCTCTCTATATATCATATATCTATCTATCATCTCTCTATATATCATCTATCTATCTATCTATCATCTCTCTGTAGATCATATATATATCTATCTATCTATCTATCATCTCTCTATATATCATCTATCTATCTATCATCTCTCTATATATCATCTATCTATCTATCTATCTATCTATCTATCTATCTATCTATCATCTCTCTATATATATCATCTATCTATCTATCATCTATCTATATATCATCTATCTATCTATCTATCATCTCTCTATATATCATCTATCTATCTATCTATCTATCATCTCTCTATATATCATCTATCTATCTATCTATCTATCTATCTATCTATCTATCTATCATCTCTCTATATATCATCTATCTATCATCTCTCTATATATCATATATCTATCTATCATCTCTCTATATATCATCTATCTATCATCTCGCTATATATCATCTATCTATCAATCATCTTTCTATATATCATCTATCTATCATCTTTCTATATATCATCTATCTATCATCTTTCTATATATCATCTATCTATCATCTCTCTATATATCATATATCTATCTATCATCTCTCTATATATCATATAGCTATCTATCATCTCTCTATATATCATCTATCTATCATCTCTCTATCATCTCTCTATATATCATCTATCTATCATCTCTCTATCATCTCTCTATATATCATCTATCTATCAATCATCTTTCTATATATCATCTATCTATCATCTTTCTATATATCATCTATCTATCATCTTTCTATATATCATCTATCATCTCTCTATATATCATATATCTATCATCTCTCTAAATATCATATATCTATCTATCATCTCTCTATATATCATCTATCTATCATCTCTCTATCATCTCTCTATATATCATCTATCTATCAATCATCTTTCTATATATCTATCTATCTATCTATCATCTTTCTATATATCATCTATCTATCATCTTTCTATATATCATCTATCTATCATCTCTCTATATATCATCTATCTATCATCTATCTATCTATCATCTCTCTATGTATCTTCTATCTATCACCTCTCTATATATCATCTATCTATCATCTCTCTATATATCATCTATCTATCTATCTATCTATCTATCATCTCTCTATATATCATCTATCTATCATCTCTCTATATATCATATATTTATCTATCTATCATCTCTCTATATATCATCTATCTATCTATCTATCTATCTATCTATCTATCTATCTATCTATCTATCTATCTATCTATCTATCTATCATCTCTCTATATATCATCTACCTATCTATCATCTCTCTATATATCATATATCTATCTATCTATCTATCTATCTATCTATCATCTCTTTATATATCATCTATCTATCTATCTATCTATCTATCATCTCTCTATATATCATGTATCTATCATCTCTCTATATATCATCTATCTATCTATCATCTCTCTATATATCATCTATCTATCATCTCTCTATATATCATCTATCTATCTATCATCTCTCTATATATCATCTATTATTTGTCTGTCTATATTTCTAACTCATGTAATTACTGCTCTTTTATGTGTATGATCAGTATATTTTTTGCTTTTAGATTTCCGTAGATGTTAGGACAAATATGGACAGACTTGATTGACTTTTTGATTATTATCTGTGTATCTATACTAAGTAAATCCTTCACAATATACATATCACAGACACTCAGCTACTAAAATAAAATGAGGTAACAGGATTTTTTCTTCTGTGTATAAGTTGTGTAGTCTGGTGACACAATATAATGACCCTGCAATGGGTGTCAGTGTATGCAGCTAATTGTCACATATCACACAGGCTACCTCACTAGTGTGAATGAGACAATACAATTAGATATGGGCACCTAGCAATGTTCTTGTGGTTTGTTAAATCAGTCACAATATTAAAAGAGCTTACATTTCACCTGATTAGCCATATGAGATTCTAGCAATACCAGCTCTCTGCAATTACTGCCTGAGTATCTGATGATTGTTGGTGCTCATCAGCATGTGAGGGTGTCTGATTAATGTTGGACACAAAGGGATAATCATCAGCCACCTGGGGTAACCAGCAAATCAACACGGAAATCTATGTATTGTTGTTGGTTATAAAGCAAAAGGAAAACCATAGTCTTTCCCTTCTTTTAAAGATGCATTTCTGTTCACCAATGGAACTGTGGGAGTTGTCTCTGACAGCCAGTAAACATTGCAGGATCCAAGCAACATTTTCAGGAGGTTGCTATGTACACTCATTTGTTACTGTAGCACCCCCAAACCTTGAAAATAACAGCTGTTTACATATTTGCAAGTTGTTGCCTTATTTGCAGGCTCAGTGCTCTACATAGAGTGATGATAGAGGTCAGGGAAGAAGGGGTTAACAAAATATACATGTAGCAGTAGGTTGTAGCAGATGATTCTGTACCCCTTCCACCCTTCATATTGGCTTTGTGGTTAACTTTTCTCCAACATTGGTGTGTCCGGTCCACAGCGTCATCCTTACTTGTGGGAATATTCTCTTCCCCAACAGGAAATGTCAAAGAGAGCACAGCAAAAGCTGCCCATATAGCCCCCCTCTGGCTCCGCCCCCCAGTCATTCTCTTTGCCGCTCTGAACAAGTAGCATCTCCACGGAGATGGTGAAGAGTATGTGGTGTTAGTTGTAGTTTTTCATTCTTCTATCAAGAGTTTGTTATTTTAAAATAGTGCCGGTTTGTACTATTTACTCTAAAACAGAAAACAGAAAAGGATGAAGAGTTCTGTTTAAAAGAGGAGTATGATTTTAGCAGCAGTAACTAAAATCAATTGCTGTTCCCACGCAGGAACCCAGAGAACTTCAGTTGGGGGGAACAGTTTGCAGACTTTTCTGCTCAAGGTATGACTAGTCCATTTTCTAACAAGACTTAGTAATGCTAGAAAACTGTCATTTTCCCTCTTGGGGATCGGTAAGCCATTTTCTTAGACTCATAACAGAATGAAGGCTTATTAATGGGCTATATACTGGTTGACACTATTGTGGGCTTAATCGATTGATTTATTCGATATTTATATGTTGTTTGAAGTGTTTTGAAACTTGAAAATACTTTGGTAACGTTTTTAAGCGCCAGGCAGTCGTTTAGACACCTTTTCCAGTCAGGAAGGGCCTTTCACTTTAGTAGGCAGAGCCTCATTTTCGCGTCTTAATTGCGCAGTTTCTTTTGGATGCAGTGCATGCAGCTTCATGTGAGAGGGTCCGGTGGCCATTAAAAAGGTTTCTGGAAGGCTTATTTCTGTGGCGAATAACCCCCAAGGACAGGTGAAGCCGCAGCAAACGCTGTGGCTGGGACTGTAGTGGGTTTAAAATTGTTACTTTGATAAAATGGCTCCCAGAATCTTCACAAAGGTGCTAGGGTCCCTTCTAGCGGTTCTAAGACTGAGGGGCATTGCAGTGGCACCTTACCTAGACAACATTCTAATCCAAGCGTCGTCCCTTTCCAGATCAAGGGCTCATACAGACATTGTATTAGCTTTTCTCAGGTCTCACGGGTGGAAGGTGAATGTGGAAAAGAGTTCCCTGTCCCCGTCTACAAGAGTTCCCTTTCTGGGAACAATAATAGATTCTGTAGAAATGAAGATTTTCCTGACAGAGGTCAGAAAATTAAAGGCTTGTCAAGTTCTTCAATCTATTCCTCAGCCTTCCATAGCTCAGTGCATGGAAGTAATAGGTCTAATGGTTGCAGCAATGGACGTGGTTCCTTTTGCTCGAATTCATCTAAGACCATTGCAACTGTGCATGCTCAGACAGTGGAATGGGGATTATGCAGACTTGTCTCCCCAGATTCAAGTAGACCAGTTAACCAGAGACTCACTCCGTTGGTGGTTGACTCAGGATCACCTGTCTCAGAGAATGAGCTCCGCAGACCAGAGTGGGTCATTGTCACGACCGACGCCAGTCTGTTAGGCTGGGGCGCGGTCTGGGACTCCCTGAAAGCTCAGGGTCTCTGGTCTCGGGAAGAGTCTCTTCTCCCGATAAACATCCTGGAACTGAGAGCGATATTCAATGCGCTCCGGGCTTGGCCTCAACTAGCGAAGGCCGGATTCATAAGATTCCAGTCGGACAACATGACGACTGTAGCTTACATCAACCATCAGGGAGGAACAAAGAGTTCCTTGGCGATGAGAGAGGTATCCAAGATCATCAAATGGGCGGAGGATCACTCCTGCCATCTATCTGCAATTCACATCCCAGGAGTAGACAACTGGGAGGCGGATTATTTGAGTCGTCAGACTTTCCATCTGGGGGAGTGGGAACTCCACCCGGAGGTCTTTGCCCAGTTAACTCAAATATGGGGCATTCCAGACATGGATCTGATGGCGTCCCGTCAGAAATTCAAGGTTCCTTGCTACGGGTCCAGATCCAGGGATCCCAAGGCGACTCTAGTGGATGCATTAGTGGCGCCTTGGCCGTTCAACCTAGCTTATGTGTTTCCACCGTTTCCTCTCCTTCCCAGGCTTGTAGCCAGGATCAAACAGGAGAAGGCCTCAGTGATTCTGATAGCTCCTGCGTGGCCACGCAGGACTTGGTATGCAGACCTGGTGAATATGTCATCGGCTCCACCATGGAAGCTACCTTTGAGACAGGATCTTCTAGTACAAGGTCCATTCGAACATCCAAATCTAGTTTCTCTGCAGCTGACTGCTTGGAAATTGAACGCTTGATTTTATCCAAGCGTGGGTTTTCAAATTCAGTGATAGATACTCTGGTCCAAGCCAGAAAACCTGTGACTAGAAAGATTTACCATAAAATATGGAAAAAATATATCTGTTGGTGTGAATCCAAGGGATTCTCCTGTAGTAAAATTAAGATTCCTAAGATTATTTCCTTTCTCCAAGAGGGTTTGGATAAAGGGTTGTCAGCGAGTTCTCTAAAAGAACAGATTTCTGCTTTATCTGTTTTGTTACACAAACACTTGGCAGCTGTGCCAGATGTACAAGCTTTTGTACAGGCTTTGGTCAGAATCAAGCCTGTTTACAGACCCATGACTCCTCCTTGGAGTCTAAATTTAGTTCTTTCAGTTCTTCAAGGGGTTCTGTTTGAACCTTTACATTCCATAGATATTAAGTTACTATCTTGGAAAGTTCTGTTGTTGGTTGATATTTCTTCTGCTAGAAGAGTTTCTGAATTGTCTGCTTTGCAGTGTGATCCACCCTATCTGGTGTTCCATGCAGATAAGGTCGTTTTGCGTACCAAGCCTGGTTTTCTTCCAAAAGTAGTTTCCAACAAGAATATTAACCAGGAAATAGTTGTTCCTTCTCTGTGTCCGAATCCAGTTTCAAAGAAGGAACGTTTGTTACACAATTTAGATGTGGTCCGTGCTTTAAAGTTTTATTTAGACGCAACAAAGGATTTTAGACAAACTTCATCTTTGTTTGTCATTTATTCTGGTAAGAGGAGAGGACAAAAAGCTACTGCTACCTCTCTTTCTTTCTGGCTGAAAAGCATCATCAGATTGGCTTATGAGACTGCCGAACGGCAGCCTCCTGAATGAATCACAGCTCACTCTACTAGGGCTGTGGCTTCCACATGGGCCTTCAAGAACGAGGCTTCTGTTGATCAGATATGTAAGGCAGCGACTTGGTCTTCTCTGCACACTTTTGCCAAATTTTACAAATTCGATACTTATGCTTCTTCGGACGCTATTTTTGGGAGAAAGGTTTTGCAAGCTGTGGTGCCTTCCGTTTAGGTAACCTGATTTGCTCCCTCCCTTCATTCGTGTCCTAAAGCTTTGGTATTGGTTCCCACAAGTAAGGATGACACCGTGGACCGGACACACCAATGTTGGAGAAAACAGAATTTATGCTTACCTGATAAATTTCTTTCTCCAACGGTGTGTCCGGTCCACGGCCCGCCCTGGTTTTTAATCAGGTTTGAACAATTTCTTTCTCTATACACTACAGTCACCACGGCACCCTATAGTTTCTCCTTTTTCTCCTAACCGTCGGTCAAATGACTGGGGGGCGGAGCCAGAGGGGGGGCTATATGGGCAGCTTTTGCTGTGCTCTCTTTTCCATTTCCTGTTGGGGAAGAGAATATTCCCACAAGTAAGGATGACGCCGTGGACCGGACACACCGTTGGAGAAAGAAATTTATCAGGTAAGCATAAATTCGGTTTTTGCCCTCCCCAAGTGCAAATATCTAGAATTACCTAGAACCACCCTGTAGGGACCTCTATATTTAACTCTTTAAGAAGCAGTTACACATGAGGGCAGAATGGCAAAAAAATAAACAAGTTACCATCTTCAATGAAATAGAGAAGCGTCTTTGTGATAATGCATTGTTTGATAATCTCTAGTATTGTTTGATAATCTCTAGCGATGTAGGATAATCTCTGGCATTGTTGGACCATCTCTGGCGTTGTTGGACAATCTCTGGCGTTGTTAGACAATCTCTGGCATTGCTGGACAATCTCTGGCATTGTTGGACAATCTCTGGCGTTGTTGGACAATCTCTGACGTTGTTTGGCAATCTCTGGCGTTGTTGGACAATCTATGATATTTTTGGACAATCTATGGCATTGTTGGACAGTTGGAAGCTGCAGTGTAAAACACAAACGCATGTATTTCCTGTTAATAGAATTAGCTAATTAGTGACAAGGAGATCTGCTTAAAGATACAGTTCTCTATAGCTATGTAAGCAGTTTGAGAGGGAAAACACATCAGTAAAACAAAATTAGAAGAGCATGTCATGTGGATAATGGATTTAAAAGGAATTTCCAAAGGACTTCTTTTGCTAAACTGATGTACGTACTTAGTATCTTCTTCCAGTGGAAGTAACAGATGCATCTGATCTCTGGGACTAATAAAACATGTGCTTTAGAATGGAACAGATTATATCAACCATTCTTATCAGTCACAAAAAAACACTGTTTAGTCTCAAACCGAGGAGCCTTACCGGCAAAGAATAGCAAATCTTAAATTCTGAAAGTCATCATTTTAGTATTAATACTTTTATATAGGGAAATATCCTGGCATATGTGTTTTTTCAATAAACATGTTGTGAACGTCAGTAGTTATTATTCATGAATACAAATTATTTTGTTTTGTTCATTAATTTAGCTGCTGTGATGTTAGTCATTTTTTTAACCTAGATATGTTTTTTTGCTGCTGGATTCTTATTTTCTTTGTTTTTTGAGCAGATGTTGCCGTTGAGAAGCTCAGGGCGTTGCCAGCCTTGCGCACTGTGAACCTTCGAGGAAATCCTCTGAATAAAGACGGTCTGGACCTCACCAATATTACATTTGAGCTCATTGTGTGAACATGATATGGGTCAGTCGGTGCTACAGTCACATCACTTGATCTTCGATTACAATCAACTGGAAATGCTGTTCTTTGATTTAGGTTTATTATGGATCAGTAGTTTTGCTATGATTGATTATGATGGTGATTTAAATTAATGACTTTATTTGTAGAATAAAAATAAATAAATTGTTTGAATGTTTGATTGATATTTAATTTGTTTTAACCACTTGTCTCCAGCAGAGGGCATGTTGCGACCCTCTGTGGTAGCCGAGGGGTTAAAATTATCAATGAAATTTCAATGTAAAAAAATACATTAAAGAAATGCACTGGATCTTCTTTCTGAATCATTGCTTTAATAAAAATCTTACCTTATTGCTGTTACTCTCACAAGAGCTGCTGGTGCAACGCCGCCCCCTGCAGACTCACGGCCAATGGGCCGCCAGCAGGGGGGTGTCAATCAACCCGATCGTACTCGATCGGGTTGATTTGCGGCGATGTGTGTCCGCCTGCTCAGAGCAGGCGGACAGGTTATGGAGCAGCGGTCTTTGTGACCGCTGCTTCATAACTGCTGTTTCTGGCGAGTCTGCAGGCTCGCCAGAAACACGGGGCGTCAAGCTCCATTCGGAGCTTGATACATATGCCCCAATATTTGGTATGAAAAATATTTATCAATGTCTACTGCATTACAAAAGGTCTGCACACATAACACATGCTTTATAAGCATCTAAAATGCTGTTTTACAGGTTTTGCAAATCAAGAGCAATCCAGGGATTCACTTTTGAAATCCTCCTTTATCATGTGTATGGCAGAAGCTGGCTGTAGTTAAATCACCTACATAATAAATAGCTGAGACCTATCAATAACGCCTGCTGCACCAATATAAGTAACTGCTATTAAAGGGACATTCCAGTCAAAATGTAAATGCACATAGATGAATTACATCTTTGAATACAAACATGTTTGTAATATACATGTATTAGTCATAAAGCCCGTGCACATGGGCCATTTTTTGTAGTACAGCGGTCCCACCCCTTGCTCTCTTCCCCCTCTCTTTTGCTCTCTCTCCTCCTCTCTTTTGCGTTCTCTCTCTCTCCCCTCTCTTTTGTGCTCTCTCTATCCCCTCTCTTTTGCTTTCTCTCCCCCCTCTCTTTTGCTCTCTCTCCCCCTTTCTTTTGCTCTCTCTCTCTCCCCCCTCTCTTTTGCTCTCCCCCCTCTCTTTTGCTCTCTCCCCCTCTCTTTTGCTCTCTCCCCCCTCTCTTTTGCTCTCTCTCCCCCTCTTTTTCTTTCTCTCTCCCACCTATTTTGCTTTATCTCCCCCTCTCTTTTGCTCTCTCTCCCCCCTCTCTTTTGTTCTCTCCCCCCACCTCCCTTTTGTTTTCCCCTCTCTCCTTTGCTCTCTCCCCCTCTCCTTTGCTCTCTCTCCCCCCTCTCCTTTGCTCTCTCTCCCCCCTCTCTTTTGTTCTCTCTCCCCCCCTCTCTTTTGTTCTCCCCTCTCTCCTTTGCTCTCTCCCCCTCAACTTTGCTCTCTCCCCCTCTCCTTTGCTCTCCCTCCCTCCTCTCCTTTGCTCTCTTCCCCCTCTCCTTTGCTCTCTCTCCCCCCTCTCCTTTGCTCTCTCTCCCTCCTCTCCTTTGCTCTCTCTCCCCCATCTCCTTTGCTCTCTCTCCCCCCTCTCATTTGCTCTCTCTCCCCTCTTTTGCTCTCCCTCCACTCTCTCCTTTGCTTTCTCCCCCTCTCCTTTGCTCTCTCTCCCCCCTCTCCTTTGCTCTCTCTCCCCCTCTCTTTTGCTCTCTTTCTCTCTCCCCTCTCTCTTTTGCTCTCTCTCCCCCTCTCTTTGCTCTCTCTCCCCCTCTCTTTGCTCTCTCTCCCCCTCTCATTTGCTCTCTCCCCTTTCTTTTTCTTTCTCTCCCCTCTCTTTTTCTTTCTCTCCCCTCTCTTTAACTCTCTCTCCCCCTCTCTTTCTCTATCCCCTCTCTCTTTAGCACTCTCTCACCCTCTCTTTTGCTCTCTCTCCCCTCCTCTTTAACTCTCTCTCCCCCCTCTCTTTAGCTCTCTCTCCCCTTCTCTTTAGCTCTCTCTCCCCCCTCTTTTGCTCTCTCTCCCCTCTCTTTTGCTCTTCTTCCCCTCTCTTTAGCTCTCTCTCCCCTCTCTTTAGCTCTCTCTCCCCTCTCTTGCTCTCTCTCCCCTCTTTTGCTTTCTCTCCCCCTCTTTAACTCTCTCTCTCCCCTCTCTTTAACTCTTTCTCTCCCCTCTCTTTAACTCTCTCTCCCCCCCTCTCTTTAACTCTCTCTCCCCCCTCTCTTTAACTCTCTCTCCCCCCTCTCTTTTGCTCTCTTTCTCTCTCCCCTCTCTCTTTAGCTCTCTCTCCCCCTATCTTTAGCTCTCTCTCCCCCTCTAGTTTGCCCCCTCTTCCCCCTCTCTTTTGCCCCTCTTCCCCCTCTCTTTTGCCCCCTCTTCCTCCTCTCTTTTGCTCTCTCTATCTCTCCCCACTCTTTGTTGCACTCAGGCCACGCCCACTCCTGGGCTGGTCACACCCCCATCGCGGCACTCCCGCTGGTCACGCCCACTCGCCATGCCCGCTCTGCCTGACCACGCCCACTGCAACGGCCGATCTGAAATTGATCCTAAAGCCAGGGATGTTTGTCCTTGTGCAGTCTCTACTGTGCATGACTGTATCTGACAAACATACCTGGCCTTTTATTATATAGGATTAGCAAAAATGCTTCTAGTAAAAGTTAATACTGTTTTAGTGTTAACATTTTTCTCTGCACGTGCATGTGACTCATAGCTAGATATTGTCACTGCACCCACATTTTAAATAATGCAGCGGCTCAGATAATCAGTTGGGCTTGTATCATGTCAGCAATTAATAAATTGAGTCATTACTAGATGATACAAGCACCTTAGGCTCTCTTAGCAAGTGCTGTGTTTAAAATGCTGGTGCACAGTGCATACTTACATACACTGTTGAAACAGCTATAGCTTTTATTAGAAGTATTTTTGCTAATGCATGTATATGATTTCCGATTTTGACTGGCATATCCCTTTAACTCCACCACCCTAAAGTGAAGGCAAACTTTGATTAATGGAAGCCCGTTTTTTAAAAATAGTATTAAAAACAGGGGCACTTTCATTCATCAAAGTTTATAAAGCAGCCGTTTTGTTTAAAAACTTACCTTTGTTCTTCTCACAGCCAGAGCAGCTTCCCCCACCCGGAGATCCTCTCTTCACACGTCAGCAATGACTAATCCGGCTTCCTCCAATCACGGCATGGCCTCAGGAAATAACTCCCCTGGGGGGAAAGCCGTGATTGGAGGAAGCCAGATTAGTCATTGCTGATGTGTGAAGAGAGGATCTCCGAGTGGGGGAAGCTGCGAGAAGAACAAAGGTAAGTTTTCGATTAAAACGGCTGCTTTTTTAGTAGTATTTTTAAAAAACGGGCTTTCATTCATCAAAGTTTACCTTCACTTTAAGTACCATAGCCCCCCAGCTTTTATGGGACCAATTCATAACCTCAAAAAGCAACCAGTACACCCATAAAGGGGCAAGGACGCCCATGTACCACCACTATAACTTACCCAAGACCTCCCACAGCAACACCCCTCTCCCCTAAATTACCCCAAAAGCACAACAACACCCATGGACCCACAGTAGCACAACTTTGCTGGTCTGACGCTCCTTTGTCTCCTATGGACACTCCCCTGGCACCTAAAAAATTCCCCCAAAATGGTTAATTGCCCAAAATTTAAAGGGACACTGAACCAAAAATTTTTTCTTTTGTTATTCAGATAGAGCATGAAATTTTAAGCAACTTTATAATTTACTCCTATTATCAAATTTTCTTTGTTCTCTTGCTATCTTTGTTTTAAAAGCAGGAATGTAAATCTTAGCAGCCAGCCCATTTTAGGTTAAGCACCATTGATAGCGCTTGCTTATTGGAGGCTAACATTTACCCACCAATAAGCAAGCATAACCCAGATTCTCAACCAAAAATGGTCCGGCTCCTATGCATCACAATCCTGCTTTCTAAATAAAGATATCAATAGATCGAAGAAAAGTTAATAATAGGAGTAAATTAAGAAATTGCTTAAAATTGCTGCTCTATCTGAATCATGAAAAAAAAAATGGGTTTAGTGTCCCTTGCATTCTTGTTCCAGTGTTATTTATCTTAGACTCTTCCATCTGCATAAACACTGACAATAGCAGTCCTCTTATAAGGGGCAGCGCTATATAACACCTGTATAAGGGGCAGCGCTATATAACACCTGTATAAGGGGCAGCGCTATATAACACCTGTATAAGGGGCAGCGCTATATAACACCGGTATAAGGGGCAGCGCTATATAACACCTATATAAGGGACAGCGCTATATAACACTGGTATAAGGGGCAGCGCTATATAACACCTGTATAAGGGGCAGCGCTATATAACACCTGTATAAGGGACAGCGCTATATAACACCTGTATAAGGGGCAGCGCTATATAACACCTGTATAAGGGGCAGCGCTATATAACACCTGTATAAGGGGCAGCGCTATATAACACCTGTATAAGGGGCAGCGCTATATAACACTGGTATAAGGGGCAGCGCTATATAACACCTGTATAAGGGGCAGCGCTATATAACACTGGTATAAGGGGCAGCGCTATATAACACCTGTATAAGGGGCAGCGCTTATAACACCTGTATAAGGGGCAGCGCTATATAACACCTGTATAAGGGGCAGCGCTATATAACACCTGTATAAGGGGCAGCGCTATATAACACCTGTATAAGGGGCAGCGCTATATAACACAAGTATAAGGAAACAGTGCTTATAACACCTGTATAAGGGGCAGCGCTATATAACACAAGTATAAGGAAACAGCGCTTATAACACCTGTATAAGGGGCAGCGCTATATAACACCAGTATAAGGAAACAGCGCTATATAACACCTGTATAAGGGGCAGCGCTATATAACACCTGTATAAGGAAACAGCGCTATATAACACCTGTATAAGGGGCAGCGCTATATAACACCTGTATAAGGGGCAGTGCTATATAACACCTGTATAAGGGACAGCGCTATATAACACAAGTATAAGGAAACAGCGCTTATAACACCTGTATAAGGGGCAGCGCTTATAACACCTGTATAAGGGACAGCGCTATATAACACCGATATAAAGGGCAGTGCTATATAACACCTGTATAAGGGATAGCGCTATATAACACCTGTATAAGGGACAGCGCTATATAACACCGATATAAAGGGCAGTGCTATATAACACCTGTATAAGGGGCAGCGCTATATAACACCGATATAAAGGGCAGTGCTATATAACACCTGTATAACCGACAGCGCTATATAACACCTGTATAAGGGACAGCACTTATAACACCTGTATAAGGGGCAGCGCTATATAACACCTGTATAAGGGACAGCGCTTATAACACCTGTATAAGGGACAGCGCTTATAACACCTGTATAAGAGACCGCGCTTATTACACCTGTATAAGGGACAGCGCTTATAACACCTGTATAAGGGACAGCGCTTATAACACCTGTATAAGGGACAGCGCTATATAACACCTGTATAAGGGACAGTGCTTATAACACCTGTATAAGGGACAGCGCTTATAACACCTGTATAAGGGACAGCGCTATATAACACCTGTATAAGGGACAGCGCTTATAACACCTGTATAAGGGACAGCGCTTATAACACCTGTATAAGGGACAGCGCTTATAACACCTGTATAAGGGACAGCGCTATATAACACCTGTATAAGGGACAGCGCTTATAACACCTGTATAAGGGACAGCGCTTATAACACCTGTATAAGGGACAGCGCTATATAACACCTGTATAAGGGACAGCGCTATATAACACCTGTATAAGGGACAGCGCTTATAACACCTGTATAAGGGACAGCGCTATATAACACCTGTATAAGGGACAGCGCTATATAACACCTGTATAAGGGACAGCGCTTATAACACCTGTATAAGGGACAGCGCTATATAACACCTGTATAAGGGGCAGCGCTATATAACACCTGTATAAGGGACAGCGCTATATAACACCTGTATAAAGGACAGCGCTATATAACACCTGTATAAGGGACAGCGCTATATAACACCTGTATAAAGGACAGCGCTATATAAGACCTGTATAAGGGACAGCGCTTATAACACCTATATAAGGGACAGCGCTATATAACACCTGTATAAGGGACAGCGCTATATAACACCTGTATAAGGGACAGCGCTATATAACACCTGTATAAGGGACAGCGCTTATAACACCTGTATAAGGGACAGCGCTATATAACACCTGTATAAGGGACAGCGCTTATAACACCTGTATAAGGGACAGCGCTTATAACACCTGTATAAGGGACAGCGCTATATAACACCTGTATAAGGGGCAGCGCTATATAACACCTGTATAAGGGACAGCGCTATATAACACCTGTATAAAGGACAGCGCTATATAACACCTGTATAAGGGACAGCGCTTATAACACCTATATAAGGGACAGCGCTATATAACACCTGTATAAGGGACAGCGCTATATAACACCTGTATAAGGGACAGCGCTATATAACACCTGTATAAGGGACAGCGCTTATAACACCTGTATAAGGGACAGCGCTATATAACACCTGTATAAGGGACAGCGCTTATAACACCTGTATAAGGGACAGCGCTATATAACACCTGTATAAGGGACAGCGCTATATAACACCTGTAAAAGGGACAGCGCTATATAACACCTGTATAAGGGGCAGCGCTATATAACACCTGTATAAGGGACAGCGCTATATAACACCTGTATAAAGGACAGCGCTTATAACACCTGTATAAGGGACAGCGCTATATAACACCTGTATAAGGGACAGCGCTTATAACACCTGTATAAGGGACAGCGCTATATAACATCTGTATAAGGGACAGCAATTATAACACCTGTATAAGGGACAGCGCTTATAACACCTGTATAAGGGACAGCGCTTATAACACCTGTATAAGGGACAGCGCTTATAACACCTGTATAAGGGACAGCGCTATATAACACCTGTATAAGGGACAGCGCTTATTACACCTGTATAAGGGACAGCGCTTATTACACCTGTATAAGGGAAAGTGCTTATAACACCTGTATAAGGGACAGCGCTTATAACACCTGTATAAGGAACAGCGCTTATAACACCTGTATAAGGGACAGCGCTATATAACACCTGTATAAGGGACAGCGCTTATTAAACCTGTATAAGAGACCGCGCTTATTACACCTGTATAAGGGACAGCGCTTAAAACACCTGTATAAGGGACATCGCTTATAACACCTGTATAAGGGACAGCGCTATATAACACCTGTATAAGGGGCAGCACTATATAACACCTGTATAAGGGACAGTGCTTTATAACAACTGTATATGGGACAGCGCTATATAACACCTGTATAAGGGACAGCGCTTATAACACCTGTATAAGGGACAGCGCTATATAACACCTGTATAAGGGACAGCGCTTTATAACACCTGTATAAGGGACAGCGCTATATAACACCTGTTTAAGGGACAGCGCTATATAACACCTGTATAAGGGACAGCGCTATATAACACCTGTATAAGGGACAGCGCTATATAACACCGGTATAAGGGACAGCGCTATATAACACCTGTATAAGGGACAGCGCTTATAACACCTGTATAAGGGACAGCACTATATAACACCTGCATAAGGGACAGCGCTTATAACACCTGTATAAGGGACAGCGCTTATAACACCTGTATAAGGGACAGCGCTTATAACACCTGTATAAGGGACAGCCCTATATAACACCTGTATAAGGGACAACACTATATAACACCTGTATAAGGGGCAGCACTATATAACACCTGTATAAGGGACAGCGCTTATAACACCTGTATAAGGGACAGTGATATATAACACCTGTATAAGGGACAGCGCTATATAACACCTGTACAAGGGACAACACTATATAACACCTGTATAAGGGGCAGCGCTATATAACACCTGTATAAGGGACAGGGCTTTATAACACCTGTATAAGGGGCAGCGCTTTATAACACCTGTATAAGGGACAGCGCTTATTACACCTGTATAAAGGGCAAATCTATATAACACCTGTATAAGGGACAACACTATATAACACCTGTATAAGGGGCAGCACTATATAACACCTGTATAAGGGACAGCGCTTATAACACCTGTATAAGGGACAGTGATATATAATACCTGTATAAGGGACAGCGCTATATAACACCTGTACAAGGGACAACACTATATAACACCTGTATAAGGGGCAGCGCTATATAACACCTGTATAAGGGACAGCGCTATATAACACCTGTACAAGGGACAACACTATATAACACCTGTATAAGGGGCAGCGCTATATAACACCTGTATAAGGGACAGCGCTATATAACACCTGTACAAGGGACAACACTATATAACACCTGTATAAGGGACAGCGCTTATAACACCTGTATAAGGGACAGCGCTTATAACACCTGTATAAGGGACAGCGCTATATAACACCTGTATAAGGGACAGCGCTTTACAACACCTGTATAAGGGGCAGCGCTTTATAACACCTGTATAAGGGACAGCGCTTATTACACCTGTATAAAGGGCA
This sequence comes from Bombina bombina, assembly GCF_027579735.1. Lineage (NCBI taxonomy): Eukaryota > Metazoa > Chordata > Amphibia > Anura > Bombinatoridae > Bombina > Bombina bombina. The sequence continues at coordinate 19,375,321 of NC_069507.1, read as the reverse complement.
AATCTTATAACACCTGTATAAGAGACCGCGCTTATTACACCTGTATAAAGGGCAAATCTTATAACACCTGTATAAGAGACCGCGCATATTACACCTGTATAAAGGGCAAATCTTATAACACCTGTATAAGGGACAGCGCTTATAACACCTGTATAAGGGACCGCGCTTATAACACCTGTATAAGAGACCGCGCTTATTACACCTGTATAAGGGACAACGCTTATAACACCTGTATAAGGGACAGCGCTTATAACACCTGTATAAGAGACCGCGCTTATTACACCTGTATAAAGGGCAAATCTTATAACACCTGTATAAGGGACAGCGCTTATAACACCTGTATAAGGGACAGCGCTTATAACACCTGTATAAGGGACAGCGCTTATAACACCTGTATAAGGGACAGCGCTTATAACACCTGTATAAGGGACAGCGCTTATAACACCTGTATAAGAGACCGCGCTTATTACACCTGTATAAAGGGCAAATCTTATAACACCTGTATAAGGGACAGCGCTTATAACACCTGTATAAGGGACAGCGCTTATAACACCTGTATAAGGGACAGCGCTATATAACACCAGTATAAAGGGCAGCGCTTATAACACCTGTATAAAGGGCAGCGCTTATAACACCTGTATAAGGGACAGCGATTATAACACCTCTATAAGAGACTGCGCTTATTACACCTGTATAAAGGGCAAATCTTATAACACCTGTATAAGGGACAGCGCTTATAACACCTGTATAAGGGACAGCGCTTATAACACCTGTATAAGGGACAGCGCTTATAACACCTGTATAAGGGACAGCGCTATATAACACCAGTATAAAGGGCAGCGCTTATAACACCTGTATAAGGGACAGCGCTTATAACACCTGTATAAGGGACAGCGCTTATAACACCTGTATAAGAGACCGCGCTTATTACACCTGTATAAAGGGCAAATCTTATAACACCTGTATAAGGGACAGCGCTTATAACACCTGTATAAGGGACAGCGCTATATAACACCTGTATAAGGGGCAGCGCTTATAACACCTGTATAAGGGACAGCGCTATATAACACCAGTATAAAGGGCAGCGCTTATAACACCTGTATAAGGGACAGCGCTATATAACACCAGTATAAGGGACAGTGCTTTATAACAACTGTATAAAGGGCAGCGCTATATAACACCTGTATAATGGACAGCGCTTATAACACCTGTATAAGGGACAGCGATATATAACACCTGTATAAAGGGCAGCGCTATATAACAACTGTATAAAGGGCAGCGCTATATAACACCTGTATAAGGGACAGCGCTTTATAACACCGGTATAAGGGACAGCTCTATATAACACCAGTATAAGGGACAGTGCTTTATAACACCAGTATAAGGGACAGCGCTATATAACACCAGTATAAGGGACAGTTCTTTATAACAACTGTATAAAGGGCAGTGCTATATAACACCTGTATAAGGGACAGCGCTTATAACACCTGTTTAAGGGATAGCGCTATATAACACCTGTATAAGAGACCGCGCTTATTACACCTGTATAAGGGACAGCGCTTATAACACCTGTATAAGGGACAGTTCTTATAACACCTGTATAAGGGACAGCGCTATATAACACCTGTATAAGGGGCAGCACTATATAACACCTGTATAAGGGACAGTGCTTTATAACAACTGTATATGGGACAGCGCTATATAACACCTGTATAAGGGACAGCGCTATATAACACCTGTATAAAGGGCAAATCTTATAACACCTGTATAAGGGACAGCGCTTATAACACCTGTATAAGGGACAGCGCTTATAACACCTGTATAAGGGACAGCGCTATATAACACCTGTATAAGGGACAGCGCTTTATAACACCTGTATAAGGGACAGCGCTATATAACACCTGTTTAAGGGACAGCGCTATATAACACCTGTATAAGGGACAGCGCTATATAACACCTGTATAAGGGACAGCACTATATAACACCGGTATAAGGGACAGCGCTATATAACACCTGTATAAGAGACAGCGCTATATAACACCTGTATAAGGGACAGCACTATATAACACCTGTATAAGAGACCGCGCTTATTACACCTGTATAAGGGACAGCGCTTATAACACCTGTATAAGGGACAGCGCTATATAACACCTGTATAAGGGACAGCGCTTATAACACCTGTATAAGGGACAGCGCTATATAACACCTGTATAAGGGACATCGCTTATAACACCTGTATAAGGGACAGTGCTATATAACACCTGTATAAGGGACAGCGCTTATAACACCTGTATAAGGGACAGCCCTATATAACACCTGTATAAGGGACAGCGCTATATAACACCTGTATAAGGGACAGCGCTTATAACACCTGTATAAGAGACCGCGCTTATTACACCTGTATAAGGGACAGCACTATATAACACCAGTATAAAGGGCAGCGCTATATAACACTGGTATAAGGGACAGCTCTATATAACAACAGTATAAGGGACAGTGCTTTATAACACCAGTATAAGAGACAGCGCTATATAACACCAGTATAAGGGACAGTGCTTTATAACAACTGTATAAAGGGCAGTGCTATATAACACCTGTTTAAGGGACAGCGCTATATAACACCTGTATAAGAGACTGCGCTTATTACACCTGTATAAGGGACAGCGCTATATAACACCTGTTTAAGGGACAGCGCTATATAACACCTGTATAAGGGACAGTGCTTATAACACCTGTATAAGGGACAGTGCTTTATAACAACTGTATATGGGACAGCGCTATATAACACCTGTATAAGGGACAGCGCTTATAACACCTGTATAAGGGACAGCGCTTATAACACCTGTATAAGGGACAGCGCTATATAACACCTGTATAAGGGACAGCGCTTTATAACACCTGTATAAGGGACAGCGCTATATAACACCTGTTTAAGGGACAGCGCTATATAACACCTGTATAAGGGACAGCGCTATATAACACCTGTATAAGGGACAGCACTATATAACACCGGTATAAGGGACAGCGCTATATAACACCTGTATAAGGGACAGCGCTTATAACACCTGTATAAGGGACAGCGCTATATAACACCTGTATAAGGGACATCGCTTATAACACCTGTATAAGGGACAGTGCTATATAACACCTGTATAAGGGACAGCGCTTATAACACCTGTATAAGGGACAGCCCTATATAACACCTGTATAAGGGACAGCGCTATATAACACCTGTATAAGGGACAACACTATATAACACCTGTATAAGGGGCAGCGCTATATAACACCTGTATAAGGTACAGCGCTTATAACACCTGTATAAGGGACAGTGCTATATAACACCTGTATAAGGGACAGCGCTATATAACACCTGTACAAGGGACAACACTATATAACACCTGTATAAGGGGCAGCGCTATATAACACCTGTATAAGGGACAGCGCTTATAACACCTGTATAAGGGACAGCGCTATATAACACCTGTATAAGGGACAGCGCTTATAACACCTGTATAAGGGACAGTGCTTTATAACACCAGTATAAGAGACAGCGCTATATAACACCAGTATAAGGGACAGTGCTTTATAACAACTGTATAAAGGGCAGTGCTATATAACACCTGTTTAAGGGACAGCGCTATATAACACCTGTATAAGAGACCGCGCTTATTACACCTGTATAAGGGACAGCGCTATATAACACCTGTTTAAGGGACAGCGCTATATAACACCTGTATAAGGGACAGTGCTTATAACACCTGTATAAGGGACAGCGCTATATAACACCTGTATAAGGGGCAGCACTATATAACACCTGTATAAGGGACAGTGCTTTATAACAACTGTATATGGGACAGCGCTATATAACACCTGTATAAGGGACAGCGCTTATAACACCTGTATAAGGGACAGCGCTTATAACACCTGTATAAGGGACAGCGCTATATAACACCTGTATAAGGGACAGCGCTTTATAACACCTGTATAAGGGACAGCGCTATATAACACCTGTTTAAGGGACAGCGCTATATAACACCTGTATAAGGGACAGCGCTATATAACACCTGTATAAGGGACAGCACTATATAACACCTGTATAAGGGACAGCGCTATATAACACCTGTATAAGGGACAGCGCTTATAACACCTGTATAAGGGACAGCGCTATATAACACCTGTATAAGGGACATCGCTTATAACACCTGTATAAGGGACAGTGCTATATAACACCTGTATAAGGGACAGCGCTTATAACACCTGTATAAGGGACAGCCCTATATAACACCTGTATAAGGGACAGCGCTATATAACACCTGTATAAGGGACAACACTATATAACACCTGTATAAGGGGCAGCGCTATATAACACCTGTATAAGGTACAGCGCTTATAACACCTGTATAAGGGACAGTGCTATATAACACCTGTATAAGGGACAGCGCTATATAACACCTGTACAAGGGACAACACTATATAACACCTGTATAAGGGGCAGCGCTATATAACACCTGTATAAGGGACAGCGCTTATAACACCTGTATAAGGGACAGCGCTATATAACACCTGTATAAGGGACAGCGCTTATAACACCTGTATAAGGGACAGCGCTTATAACACCTGTATAAGGGACAGCGCTTTATAACACCTGTATAAGGGGCAGCGCTTTATAACACCTGTATAAGAGACCGCGCTTATTACACCTGTATAAAGGGCAAATCTTATAACACCTGTATAAGAGACCGCGCTTATTACACCTGTATAAAGGGCAAATCTTATAACACCTGTATAAGAGACCGCGCTTATTACACCTGTATAAAGGGCAAATCTTATAACACCTGTATAAGGGACAGCGCTTATAACACCTGTATAAGGGACCGCGCTTATAACACCTGTATAAGAGACCACGCTTATTACACCTGTATAAGGGACAGCGCTTATAACACCTGTATAAGAGACCGCGCTTATTACACCTGTATAAAGGGCAAATCTTATAACACCTGTATAAGGGACAGCGCTTATAACACCTGTATAAGGGACAGCGCTTATAACACCTGTATAAGGGACAGTGCTTATAACACCTGTATAAGAGACCGCGCTTATTACACCTGTATAAAGGGCAAATCTTATAACACCTGTATAAGGGACAGCGCTTATAACACCTGTATAAGGGACAGCGCTATATAACACCAGTATAAAGGGCAGCGCTTATAACACCTGTATAAGGGACAGCGCTTATAACACCTGTATAAGGGACAGTGCTTATCACACCTGTATAAGAGACTGCGCTTATTACACCTGTATAAAGGGCAAATCTTATAACACCTGTATAAGGGACAGCGCTTATAACACCTGTATAAGGGACAGCGCTTATAACACCTGTATAAGGGACAGCACTATATAACACCAGTATAAAGGGCAGCGCTTATAACACCTGTATAAGGGACAGCGCTTATAACACCTGTATAAGGGACAGCGCTTATAACACCTGTATAAGAGACCGCGCTTATTACACCTGTATAAAGGGCAAATCTTATAACACCTGTATAAGAGACAGCGCTTATAACACCTGTATAAGGGACATCGCTTATAACACCTGTATAAGAGACCGCGCTTATAACACCTGTATAAGGGACAGCGCTATATAACACCAGTATAAAGGGCAGTGCTTATAACACCTGTATAAGGGACAATGCTATATAACACCTGTATAAGGGACAGCGCTTATAACACCTGTATAAGAGACCGCGCTTATTACACCTGTATAAAGGGCAAATCTTATAACACCTGTATAAGGGACAGCACTATATAACACCAGTATAAAGGGCAGCGCTTATAACACCTGTATAAGGGACAGCGCTTATAACACCTGTATAATGGACAGCGCTTATAACACCTGTATAAGGGACAGCACTTATAACACCTGTATAAGGGACAGCGCTTATAACACCTGTATAAGGGACAGCGCTTATGACACCTGTATAAGAGACTGCGCTTATTACACCTGTATAAAGGGCAAATCTTATAACACCTGTATAAGGGACAGTGCTTATAACACCTGTATAAAGGGCAGCGCTTATAACACCTGTATAAGGGACAGCGCTTATAACACCTGTATAAGGGACAGCGCTTATGACACCTGTATAAGAGACTGCGCTTATTACACCTGTATAAAGGGCAAATCTTATAACACCTGTATAAGGGACAGCGCTTATAACACCTGTATAAGGGACAGCGCTTATAACACCTGTATAAGGGACAGCGCTATATAACACCAGTATAAGGGACAGTGCTTTATAACAACTGTATAATGGACAGCGCTTATAACACCTGTATAATGGACAGCGCTTATAACACCTGTATAAAGGGCAGCGCTATATAACAACTGTATAAAGGGCAGCGCTATATAACACCTGTATAAGGGACAGCGCTATATAACACCTGTATAAGGGACAGCGCTATATAACACCAGTATAAGGGACAGTGCTTTATAACACTGGTATAAGGGACAGCTCTATATAACACCAGTATAAGGGACAGTGCTTTATAACACCTGTATAAGGGACAGCGCTATATAACACCAGTATAAGGGACAGTGCTTTATAACAACTGTATAAAGGGCAGCGCTATATAACACCTGTATAAGGGACAGCGCTATATAACACCAGTACAAGGGACAGTGCTTTATAACACCGGTATAAGGGACAGCTCTATATAACACCAGTATAAGGGACAGTGCTTTATAACACCTGTATAAGGGACAGCGCTATATAACACCAGTATAAGGGACAGTGCTTTATAACAACTGTATAAAGGGCAGTGCTATATAACACCTGTATAAGGGACAGCGCTATATAACACCGGTATAAGGAGTAGCGCTATATATCACCGGTATAAGGGGCAGTGCTATATAACTTGGATATAAGGGACAAAGCTATATAACACCGGTATAAGGGGCAGCGCTATATAACACTGGTATAAGGGGCAGCGCTATTTAACACCTGTATAAGGGACAATGCTATATAACACCGGTATAAGGGACAACGCTATTTAACACTGGTATAAGGGGCAGCGCTATTTAACACCTGTATAAGGGACAATTTTATATAACACCGGTATAAGGGACAACGCTATATAACACTGGTATAAGGGACATCACAATATAACACCGGTATAAGGGGCAGTGCTATATAACTTGGGTATAAGGGACAACGCTATATAACACCTGTATAAGGGGCAGTGCTATATAACACTGGTATAAGGGGCAGTGCTATATAACATCTGTATATGGGGCAGCGCTATATAACACCGATATAAGAAGCAGTGCTATATAACATCTGTATAAGGGGCAGTGCTATATAACACCGGTATAAGGGGCAGTGCTATATAACACTTGTATAAGGGACATCACAATATAACACCGGTATAAGGGGCAGTGCTATATAACTTGGGTATAAGGGACAACGCTATATAACACCTGTATAAGGGGCAGTGCTATATAACACTGGTATAAGGGGCAGTGCTATGTAACACCGATATAAGGGGCAGTGCTATATAACATCGATATAAGGGGCAGCGATATATAACACCGATATAAGGGGCTGTGCTATATAACACCGATATAAGGGACAGCGCTATAGAACACCGGCAAAAGGGGCAGCACTACAAACACCGGTATAAGGGGAAGCGCTATATAAAACCGGTATAAGGGGCAGTGCTATATAACACCGGTATAAGGGGCAGCGCTAAATAACACTGGTATAAGGGGCAGCACTATTTAACGCCTGTATAAGGGACAACGCTATATAACACCTGTATAAAGGAAAACGCTATATAACACCGGTATAAGTGGCAGCGCTATATAACACTGGTATAAGGGGCAGCACTATTTAACACCTGTATAAGGGACAATGCTATATAACACCGGTATAAGTGGCAGCGCTATATAACACTGGTATAAGGGGCAGTGCTATATAACACAGATATAAGGGGCAGTGCTATATAACACTGGTATAAGGGATAGCGCTATATAACACTGATATAAGGGGCAGTGCTATATAACACCGGTATAAGGGGCAGTGCTATATAACTTCTGAATAAGGGGAAGCACTATATAACACCGATATAAGGGGCAGTGCTATATAACACCGATATAAAGGGCAGTGCTATATAACACCGGTATAAGGGGCAGTGATATATAACACTGGTATAAGGGGCAGTGCTATATAACATCTGTATATGGGGCAGCGCTATATAACACCGATATAAGAAGCAGTGCTATATAACATCTGTATAAGGGGCAGTGCTATATAACACCGGTATAAGGGGCAGTGCTATATAACACTTGTATAAGGGGCAGCGCTATATAACACCGATATAAGGGGCAGTGCTATATAACACCTTTATAAAGGGCAGCGCTATATAACACCTGTATAAGGGGCAGCGCTATATAACATCTGTATAAGGGGCAGCGCTCTATAACACCGATATAAGGGGCAATGCTATATAACACCGATATAAGGGGCAATGCTATATAACACTGGTATGAGGGACAGCGCTATTTAACACCTGTATAAGGGACAGCGCTATATAACACCAGTATAAGGGGCAGTGCTATATAACACCGACAAAAGGGGCAGTGCTATATAACACCTGTATAAGGGGCAGTTCTATATGACACCGATATAAGGGGCAGTGCTATATAACACCGATATAAGAAGCAGCGCTATATAACACCAGCAAAAGGGACAGTGCTATATAACACCTGTATAAGGGGCAGTGCTATATAACACTTGTATAAAGGTCAGTGCTATATAACACCGATATAAGGGGCAGCGCTATATTACACCGGTATACGGGGCAACACTATAAAACACCTGTATAAGGGGAAGGGCTTTATAACACCAGTATAAGGTGCAGCACTATATAACACCGGTATACGGGGCAGCGCTATATAACACCTGTATAAGGGGCAGCACTATATAACACCTGTATAAGGGGCAGCGCTATATAACGCCTGTATAAGGGGCAGCGCTATATAACGCATGTATAAGGGACAATGCTATATAACACCTGTATAAGGGGCAGTGCTATATAACACCTGTATAAGGGGCAGTGCTATATAACGCCTGTGTAAGGGGCAGTGCTATATAACACTGGTATAAGGGGCAGTGCTATATAACACAGCTATAAGGGGCAGTGCTATATAACATTGGTATAAGGGACAGAGCTATATAACACCGATATAAGGTGCAGTGCTAAATAAAACCGGTATAAGGGGCAGTGCTATATAACATCTGAATAAGGGGCAGCGATATATAACACCGATATAAGGGGCAGTGCTATATAACACCGATATAAAGGGCAGTGCTATATAACACCGGTATAAGGGGCAGTGCTATATAACACCTGTATAAGGGGCAGCGCTATATAACACCGATATAAGGGGCAGTGCTATATAACACCTGTATAAAGGGCAGCGCTATATAACACCTGTATAAGGGACAACACTATATAACACCTGTATAGGGGACAACACTATATAACAGCAGTATAAGGGACAACGCTATATAACACCGGTATAAGGGGCAGTGCTATATAACACTGGTATAAGGGACAGCGCTATATAACACCGATATAAGGGGCAGTGCTATATAACACCGGTATAAGGGGCAGTGCTATATAACTTCTGAATAAGGGGCAGTGCTATATAACTTCTGAATAAGGGGCAGCGCTATATAACACCGTTATAAGGGGCAGTGCTATATAACACCGATATAAAGGGCAGTGCTATATAACACCGGTATAAGGGACAGTGCTATATAACATCTGTATATGGGGCAGCGCTATATAACACCGATATAAGGGGCAATGCTATATAACGCCTGTATAAGGGACAATGCTATATAACACCTGTATAAGGGGCAGTGCTATATAACACCTGTATAAGGGGCAGTGCTATATAACACCTGTATAAGGGGCAGTGCTATATAACGCCTGTATAAGGGGCAGTGCTATATAACACTGGTATAAGGGGCAGTGCTATATAACACCTGTATAAGGGGCAGCGATATATATAACACCGGTATAAGGGGCAGTGCTATATAACACCGGTATAAGGGGCAGCGATATATATAACACCGGTATAAGGGGCAGTGCTATATAACACCGGTATAAGGGGCAGTGCCTTATAACACCTGTATAAGGGGCAGTGCTATATAACACCTGTATAAGGAGCAGTGCTATATAACACCTGTATAAGGGGCAGTGCTATATAACACCTGTATAAGGGGCAGCGATATATATAACACCGGTATAAGGGGCAGTGCTATATAACACCGGTATAAGGGGCAGCGATATATATAACACCGGTATAAGGGGCAGTGCTATATAACACCGGTATAAGGGGCAGCGATATATATAACACCGGTATAAGGGGCAGCGCTATATAACACCTGTATAAGGGGCATTGCTATATAACACCTGTATAAGGGGCAGTGCTATATAACACCTGTATAAGGGGCAGTGCTATATAACACCTGTATAAGGGGCAGCGATATATATAACACCGGTATAAGGGGCAGCGCTATATAACACCTGTATAAGGGGCAGTGATATATATAACACCGGTATAAGGGGCAGTGCTATATAACACCGGTATAAGGGGCAGCGATATATATAACACCGGTATAAGGGGCAGCGCTATATAACACCTGTATAAGGGGCAGCGATATATATAACACCGGTATAAGGGGCAGTGCTATATAACACCTGTATAAGGGGCAGCGCTATATAACACCTGTATAAGGGACAACGTTATATAACACCTGTATAAGGGACAACGTTATATAACACCTGTATAAGGGACAACGTTATATAACACCTGTATAAGGGACAACGTTATATAACACCTGTATAAGGGACAACGTTATATAACACCTGTATAAGGGGCAGCGATATATAACACCGGTAAAAGGGACAACGCTATATAACACCTGTATAAGGGACAACGTTATATAACACCTGTATAAGGGACAACGTTATATAACACCTGTATAAGGGACAACGTTATATAACACCTGTATAAGGGGCAGTGCTTTATAACACCTGTATAAGGGGCAGTGCTTTATAACACCTGTATAAGGGGCACTGCTATATAACACCTGTATAAGGGGCAGTGCTATATAACACCTGTATAAGGGGCAGTGCTTTATAACACCTGTATAAGGGGCACTGCTATATAACACCTGTATAAGGGGCACTGCTATATAACACCTGTATAAGGGGCAGTGCTATATAACACCTGTATAAGGGGCAGTGCTTTATAACACCTGTATACGGAGCAGTGCTATATAACACCTGTATAAGGGGCAGTGCTATATAACACCTGTATAAGGGGCAGTGCTATATAACACCTGTATAAGGGGCAGTGCTATATAACACCTGTATAAAGGGCAGTGCTAAATAACACCGGTATAAGGGACAGTGCAGTATAACACCGGTATAAGGGACAGTGCTATATAACACTGTTATAAAGGGCAGCTCTATATAACGCCTGTATAAGGGACAATGATATATAAAACAGATATAAGGGGCAGTGCTATATAACTCCGGTATAAGGGGCAGCGCTATATAAAACTGGTATAAGGGGCAGTGCTATATAACACAGATATAAGGGGCAGCGCTATATAACACAGATATAAGGGGCAGCGCTATATAACACCGATATAAGGGGCAGCAATATATAACACCGGTATAAGGGACAGCGCTATATAACACCGGCAAAAGGGGCAGCGCTACAAACACTGGTATAAGGGGCAGCGCTATATAAAATCGGTATAAGAGGCAGTGCTATATAACGCCTGTATAAGGGACAACACTATATAACACCTGTATAAGGGGCAGCGCTATATAACATCTGTATAAGGGGCAGTGCTATATAACACCTGTATAAGGGGCAGCGCTATATAACATCTGTATAAGGGACAACACTATATAACACCTGTATAAGGGGCAGCGCTATATAACATCTGTATAAGGGGCAGTGCTATATAACACCGTTATAAGGAGCAGCGCTATATAACACCTGTATAAGGGGCAGTGCTAAATAACACCTATAAGGGCAGCGATATATAACACCGGTATAAGGAGCAGCGCTATATAACACCGGTATAAGGGGCAGCGCTATATAACACCGGTATAAGGAGCAGCGCTATATAACACCGGTATAAGGAGCAGCGCTATATAACACCGGTATAAGGAGCAGCGATATATAACACCTGTATAAGGGGCAGTGCTAAATAACACCTATAAGGGCAGCGATATATAACACCGGTATAAGGAGCAGCGCTATATAACACCGGTATAAGGGGCAGCGCTATATAACACCGGTATAAGGGGCAGCGCTATATAACACCTGTATAAGGGGCAGTGCTATATAACACCGGTATAAGGGACAGCGCTATATAACACCTGTATAAGGGGCAGTGCTATATAACACCGGTATAAGGGGCAGCGCTATATAACACCTGTATAAGGGGCAGTGCTATATAACACCTGTATAAGGGGCAGCGCTATATAACACCTGTATAAGGGGCAGTGCTATATAACGCCTGTATAAGGGACAACACTATATAACACCTGTATAAGGGGCAGCGCTATATAACATCTGTATAAGGGGCAGTGCTATATAACACCTGTATAAGGGGCAGCGCTATATAACACCTGTATAAGGGGCAGTGCTATATAACACCGTTATAAGGAGCAGCGCTATATAACACCGGTATAAGGGGCAGCGCTATATAACATCTGTATAAGGGGTAGTGCTATATAACACCGTTATAAGGAGCAGCGCTATATAACACCTGTATAAGGGGCAGTGCTAAATAACACCTATAAGGGCAGCGATATATAACACCGGTATAAGGAGCAGCGCTATATAACACCGGTATAAGGGGCAGCGCTATATAACACCGGTATAAGGGGCAGCGCTATATAACACCGGTATAAGGAGCAGCGCTATATAACACCGGTATAAGGGGCAGCGCTATATAACATCTGTATAAGGGGCAGTGCTATATAACACCGTTATAAGGAGCAGCGATATATAACACCGGTATAAGGGGCAGCGCTATATAACCCCTGTATAAGGAGCAGCGATATATAACACCGGTATAAGGAGCAGCGCTATATAACACCGGTATAAGGGGCAGCGCTATATAACCCCTGTATACAATCTTCACACAAGATTGTTCACTGAAGTGGCTGCTTTTATGAAAGGTATGAAAATGTCATGTGTTTGCACATCTCAAGAAACAAGGTCTTAACGCATTTAAGCTCCCTACCAGAAAGACCAAATAAAGACCCCAGGGTTATTCGTACAGCAAAGCAACAACCGGTTGATTTTATTTGGGCCATCACAAGCTTTATTTCTTCTACTATTCTGTAAGAGCTTGGAACATACTTGCTCAAATTATCTGCACCTTTTGCTGACTAGCCACCTCTGAAGAGAACAGCGAGATTGGCGTTGCAGCTCACATGAAAGGACAGCTTGCTGAACAGCTGTAAGAGTTCAGATCGCACCTGCAGCACTTCTCAAGTGCTTTGGATCTTGTAAGTGTGCATTTATCTTGTGCGTGAATATTATATCCTCATTGATAAAGCACTATTGTGGCACCTTCTTCTCCTCTTCTATCATTAGCTATATAACACCTGTATAAGGGGCAGCGCTATATAACACCTGTATAAGGGGCAGCGCTATATAACACCTGTATAAGGGGCAGTGCTAAATAACACCTATAAGGGCAGCGATATATAACACCTGTATAAGGGGCAGCGCTATATAACACCTGTATAAGGGGCAGTGCTAAATAACACCTATAAGGGCAGCGATATATAACACCGGTATAAGGGGCAGCGCTATATAACACCGGTATAAGGGGCAGCGCTATATAACACCGGTATAAGGGGCAGGGCTATATAACACCTGTATAAGGGGCAGCGCTATATAACACCTGTATAAGGGGCAGTGCTATATAACACCTGTATAAGGGGCAGCGCTATATAACACCGGTATAAGGGGCAGTGCTATATAACACCTGTATAAGGGGCAGCGCTATATAACACCTGTATAAGGGGCAGCGCTATATAACACCTGTATAAGGGCAGTGCCTTATAACACCTGTATAAGGGGCAGCGATATATATAACACCTGTATAAGGGGCAGTGCTATATAACACCTGTATAAGGGGCAGCGATATATATAACACCTGTATAAGGGGCAGCGCTATATAACACCTGTATAAGGGACAGCGCTATATAACAACTGTATAAAGGGCAGCGCTATATAACACCTGTATAAGGGGCAGTGCTATATAACACCTGTATAAGGGGCAGCGCTATATAACACCTGTATAAGGGGCAGCGCTATATAACACCTGTATAAGGGGCAGCGCTATATAACGCCTGTATAAGGGGCAGCGCTATATAACACCTGTATAAGGGGCAGCGCTATATAACACCTGTATAAGGGGCAGCGCTATATAACACCTGTATAAGGGGCAGCGCTATATAACACCTGTATAAGGAGCAGTGCTATATAACACCTGTATAAGGGGCAGCGCTATATAACGCCTGTATAAGGGGCAGCGCTATATAACACCTGTATAAGGGGCAGCGCTATATAACACCTGTATAAGGGGCACTGCTATATAACACCTGTATAAGGGGCAGCGCTATATAACACCTGTATAAGGAGCAGCGATATATAACACCTGTATAAGGGGCAGCGATATATAACACCTGTATAAGGAGCAGCACTATATAACACCTGTATAAGGGACAGCGCTATATAACACCTGTATAAGGGACAGCGCTATATAACACCTGTATAAGGGACAGCGCTTTATAACACCTGTATAAGGGGCAGCGCTATATAACACCTGTATAAGGGGCAGTGCCTTATAACACCTGTATAAGGAGCAGCGCTATATAACACCTGTATAAGGGGCAGTGCCTTATAACACCGGTATAAGGGGCAGCGCTATATAACACCTGTATAAGGAGCAGCACTATATAACACCTGTATAAGGGACAGCGCTATATAACACCTGTATAAGGGACAGCGCTATATAACACCTGTATAAGGGACAGCGCTATATAACACCTGTATAAGGGGCAGTGCTATATAACACCTGTATAAGGGACAGCGCTATATAACACCTGTATAAGGGACAGCGCTATATAACACCTGTATAAGGGGCAGCGCTATATAACACCGGTATAAGGGGCAGCGCTATATAACACCTGTATAAAGGGCAGCGCTATATAACACCTGTATAAGGTGCAGTGCCTTATAACACCTGTATAAGGAGCAGCGCTATATAACACCTGTATAAGGGGCAGCGATATATAACACCGGTATAAGGGGCAGTGCTATATAACACCTGTATAAGGGGCAGCGCTATATAACACCTGTATAAGGGGCAGCGCTATATAACACCTGTATAAGGGGCAGCGCTATATAACACCTGTATAAGGGGCAGCGCTATATAACACCTGTATAAGGGGCAGCGCTATATAACACCGGTATAAGGGGCAGTGCTATATAACACCTGTATAAGGGGCAGTGCCTTATAACACCTGTATAAGGAGCAGCGCTATATAACACCTGTATAAGGGGCAGCGATATATAACACCGGTATAAGGGGCAGTGCTATATAACACCTGTATAAGGGGCAGTGCTATATAACACCTGTATAAGGGGCAGCGCTATATAACACCTGTATAAGGGGCAGTGCTATAAAACACCTGTATAAGGGGCAGTGCTATATAACACCTGTATAAGGGGCAGCGCTATATAACACCTGTATAAGGGGCAGCGATATATATAACACTGGTATAAGGGGCAGCGCTATATAACACCGGTAAAAGGGACAACGCTATATAACACCTGTATAAGGGACAGTGCTATATAACACCTGTATAAGGGGCAGCGATATATAGAACACCGGTATAAGGGGCAGCGCTATATAACACCGGTAAAAGGGACAACGCTATATAACACCTGTATAAGGGACAACGTTATATAACACCTGTATAAGGGACAACGTTATATAACACCTGTATAAGGGGCAGCGATATATAACACCGGTATAAGGGGCAGCACTATATAACACCTGTATAAGGGGCAGCGATATATAGAACACCGGTATAAGGGGCAGCGATATATAACACCGGTAAAAGGGACAACGCTATATAACACCTGTATAAGGGACAACGTTATATAACACCTGTATAAGGGACAACGTTATATAACACCTGTATAAGGGGCAGTGCTATATAACACCTGTATAAGGGGCAGTGCCTTATAACACCTGTATAAGGGGCAGTGCTTTATAACACCTGTATAAGGGGCAGTGCTTTATAACACCTGTATAAGGTACAGCGCTTATAACACCTGTATAAGGGACAGTGCTATATAACACCTGTATAAGGGACAGCGCTATATAACACCTGTACAAGGGACAACACTATATAACACCTGTATAAGGGGCAGCGCTATATAACACCTGTATAAGGGACAGCGCTTATAACACCTGTATAAGGGACAGCGCTATATAACACCTGTATAAGGGACAGCGCTTATAACACCTGTATAAGGGACAGCGCTTATAACACCTGTATAAGGGACAGCGCTTTATAACACCTGTATAAGGGGCAGCGCTTTATAACACCTGTATAAGAGACCGCGCTTATTACACCTGTATAAAGGGCAAATCTTATAACACCTGTATAAGAGACCGCGCTTATTACACCTGTATAAAGGGCAAATCTTATAACACCTGTATAAGAGACCGCGCTTATTACACCTGTATAAAGGGCAAATCTTATAACACCTGTATAAGGGACAGCGCTTATAACACCTGTATAAGGGACCGCGCTTATAACACCTGTATAAGAGACCACGCTTATTACACCTGTATAAGGGACAGCGCTTATAACACCTGTATAAGAGACCGCGCTTATTACACCTGTATAAAGGGCAAATCTTATAACACCTGTATAAGGGACAGCGCTTATAACACCTGTATAAGGGACAGCGCTTATAACACCTGTATAAGGGACAGTGCTTATAACACCTGTATAAGAGACCGCGCTTATTACACCTGTATAAAGGGCAAATCTTATAACACCTGTATAAGGGACAGCGCTTATAACACCTGTATAAGGGACAGCGCTATATAACACCAGTATAAAGGGCAGCGCTTATAACACCTGTATAAGGGACAGCGCTTATAACACCTGTATAAGGGACAGTGCTTATCACACCTGTATAAGAGACTGCGCTTATTACACCTGTATAAAGGGCAAATCTTATAACACCTGTATAAGGGACAGCGCTTATAACACCTGTATAAGGGACAGCGCTTATAACACCTGTATAAGGGACAGCACTATATAACACCAGTATAAAGGGCAGCGCTTATAACACCTGTATAAGGGACAGCGCTTATAACACCTGTATAAGGGACAGCGCTTATAACACCTGTATAAGAGACCGCGCTTATTACACCTGTATAAAGGGCAAATCTTATAACACCTGTATAAGAGACAGCGCTTATAACACCTGTATAAGGGACATCGCTTATAACACCTGTATAAGAGACCGCGCTTATAACACCTGTATAAGGGACAGCGCTATATAACACCAGTATAAAGGGCAGTGCTTATAACACCTGTATAAGGGACAATGCTATATAACACCTGTATAAGGGACAGCGCTTATAACACCTGTATAAGAGACCGCGCTTATTACACCTGTATAAAGGGCAAATCTTATAACACCTGTATAAGGGACAGCACTATATAACACCAGTATAAAGGGCAGCGCTTATAACACCTGTATAAGGGACAGCGCTATATAACACCTGTATAATGGACAGCGCTTATAACACCTGTATAATGGACAGCGCTTATAACACCTGTATAAGGGACAGCACTTATAACACCTGTATAAGGGACAGCGCTTATAACACCTGTATAAGAGACCGCGCTTATTACACCTGTATAAAGGGCAAATCTTATAACACCTGTATAAGGGACAGCGCTTATAACACCTGTATAAGGGACAGCGCTTATAACACCTGTATAAGGGACAGTGCTTATAACACCTGTATAAAGGGCAGCGCTTATAACACCTGTATAAGGGACAGCGCTTATAACACCTGTATAAGGGACAGCGCTTATGACACCTGTATAAGAGACTGCGCTTATTACACCTGTATAAAGGGCAAATCTTATAACACCTGTATAAGGGACAGCGCTTATAACACCTGTATAAGGGACAGCGCTTATAACACCTGTATAAGGGACAGCGCTATATAACACCAGTATAAGGGACAGTGCTTTATAACAACTGTATAATGGACAGCGCTTATAACACCTGTATAATGGACAGCGCTTATAACACCTGTATAAAGGGCAGCGCTATATAACAACTGTATAAAGGGCAGCGCTATATAACACCTGTATAAGGGACAGCGCTATATAACACCTGTATAAGGGACAGCGCTATATAACACCAGTATAAGGGACAGTGCTTTATAACACTGGTATAAGGGACAGCTCTATATAACACCAGTATAAGGGACAGTGCTTTATAACACCTGTATAAGGGACAGCGCTATATAACACCAGTATAAGGGACAGTGCTTTATAACAACTGTATAAAGGGCAGCGCTATATAACACCTGTATAAGGGACAGCGCTATATAACACCAGTACAAGGGACAGTGCTTTATAACACCGGTATAAGGGACAGCTCTATATAACACCAGTATAAGGGACAGTGCTTTATAACACCTGTATAAGGGACAGCGCTATATAACACCAGTATAAGGGACAGTGCTTTATAACAACTGTATAAAGGGCAGTGCTATATAACACCTGTATAAGGGACAGCGCTATATAACACCGGTATAAGGAGTAGCGCTATATATCACCGGTATAAGGGGCAGTGCTATATAACTTGGATATAAGGGACAAAGCTATATAACACCGGTATAAGGGGCAGCGCTATATAACACTGGTATAAGGGGCAGCGCTATTTAACACCTGTATAAGGGACAATGCTATATAACACCGGTATAAGGGACAACGCTATATAACACTGGTATAAGGGGCAGCGCTATTTAACACCTGTATAAGGGACAATTTTATATAACACCGGTATAAGGGACAACGCTATATAACACTGGTATAAGGGACATCACAATATAACACCGGTATAAGGGGCAGTGCTATATAACTTGGGTATAAGGGACAACGCTATATAACACCTGTATAAGGGGCAGCGCTATATAACACTGGTATAAGGGGCAGTGCTATGTAACACCGATATAAGGGGCAGTGCTATATAACATCGATATAAGGGGCAGCGATATATAACACCGATATAAGGGGCTGTGCTATATAACACCGATATAAGGGACAGCGCTATAGAACACCGGCAAAAGGGGCAGCACTACAAACACCGGTATAAGGGGAAGCGCTATATAAAACCGGTATAAGGGGCAGTGCTATATAACACCGGTATAAGGGGCAGCGCTAAATAACGCCTGTATAAGGGACAATGCTATATAACACCTGTATAAGGGGCAGTGCTGTATAACACCTGTATAAGGGGCAGTGCTATATAAGACCGGTATAAGGGGCAGTGCTATATAACTTGGGTATAAGGGACAACGCTATCTAACACCTGTATAAGGGGCAGTGCTATATAACACCTGTATAAGGGACAACGCTATATAACACCTGTATAAGGGGCAGCGCTATATAACACCTGTATAAAGGAAAACGCTATATAACACCGGTATAAGGGACAACGCTATATAACACTGGTATAAGGGGCAGCACTATTTAACACCTGTATAAGGGACAATGCTATATAACACCGGTATAAGTGGCAGCGCTATATAACACTGGTATAAGGGGCAGTGCTATATAACACAGATATAAGGGGCAGTGCTATATAACACTGGTATAAGGGATAGCGCTATATAACACTGATATAAGGGGCAGTGCTATATAACACCGGTATAAGGGGCAGTGCTATATAACTTCTGAATAAGGGGAAGCACTATATAACACCGATATAAGGGGCAGTGCTATATAACACCGATATAAAGGGCAGTGCTATATAACACCGGTATAAGGGGCAGTGATATATAACACTGGTATAAGGGGCAGTGCTATATAACATCTGTATATGGGGCAGCGCTATATAACACCGATATAAGAAGCAGTGCTATATAACATCTGTATAAGGGGCAGTGCTATATAACACCGGTATAAGGGGCAGTGCTATATAACACTTGTATAAGGGGCAGCGCTATATAACACCGATATAAGGGGCAGTGCTATATAACACCTTTATAAAGGGCAGCGCTATATAACACCTGTATAAGGGGCAGCGCTATATAACATCTGTATAAGGGGCAGCGCTCTATAACACCGATATAAGGGGCAATGCTATATAACACCGATATAAGGGGCAATGCTATATAACACTGGTATGAGGGACAGCGCTATTTAACACCTGTATAAGGGACAGCGCTATATAACACCAGTATAAGGGGCAGTGCTATATAACACCGACAAAAGGGGCAGTGCTATATAACACCTGTATAAGGGGCAGTTCTATATGACACCGATATAAGGGGCAGTGCTATATAACACCGATATAAGAAGCAGCGCTATATAACACCAGCAAAAGGGACAGTGCTATATAACACCTGTATAAGGGGCAGTGCTATATAACACTTGTATAAAGGTCAGTGCTATATAACACCGATATAAGGGGCAGCGCTATATTACACCGGTATACGGGGCAACACTATAAAACACCTGTATAAGAGGAAGGGCTTTATAACACCAGTATAAGGTGCAGCACTATATAACACCGGTATACGGGGCAGCGCTATATAACACCTGTATAAGGGGCAGCACTATATAACACCTGTATAAGGGGCAGCGCTATATAACGCCTGTATAAGGGGCAGCGCTATATAACGCATGTATAAGGGACAATGCTATATAACACCTGTATAAGGGGCAGTGCTATATAACACCTGTATAAGGGGCAGTGCTATATAACGCCTGTGTAAGGGGCAGTGCTATATAACACTGGTATAAGGGGCAGTGCTATATAACACAGCTATAAGGGGCAGTGCTATATAACATTGGTATAAGGGACAGAGCTATATAACACCGATATAAGGTGCAGTGCTAAATAAAACCGGTATAAGGGGCAGTGCTATATAACATCTGAATAAGGGGCAGCGCTATATAACACCGATATAAGGGGCAGTGCTATATAACACCGATATAAAGGGCAGTGCTATATAACACCGGTATAAGGGGCAGTGCTATATAACACCTGTATAAGGGGCAGCGCTATATAACACCGATATAAGGGGCAGTGCTATATAACACCTGTATAAAGGGCAGCGCTATATAACACCTGTATAAGGGACAACACTATATAACACCTGTATAGGGGACAACACTATATAACAGCAGTATAAGGGACAACGCTATATAACACCGGTATAAGGGGCAGTGCTATATAACACTGGTATAAGGGACAGCGCTATATAACACCGATATAAGGGGCAGTGCTATATAACACCGGTATAAGGGGCAGTGCTATATAACTTCTGAATAAGGGGCAGTGCTATATAACTTCTGAATAAGGGGCAGCGCTATATAACACCGTTATAAGGGGCAGTGCTATATAACACCGATATAAAGGGCAGTGCTATATAACACCGGTATAAGGGACAGTGCTATATAACATCTGTATATGGGGCAGTGCTATATAACACCGATATAAGGGGCAATGCTATATAACGCCTGTATAAGGGACAATGCTATATAACACCTGTATAAGGGGCAGTGCTATATAACACCTGTATAAGGGGCAGTGCTATATAACACCTGTATAAGGGGCAGTGCTATATAACGCCTGTATAAGGGGCAGTGCTATATAACACTGGTATAAGGGGCAGTGCTATATAACACAGATATAAGGGGCAGTGCTATATTACACCGGTATACGGAGCAGTGCTATATAACACCTGTATAAGGGGCAGTGCTATATAACACCGGTATAAAGGGCAGTGCTAAATAACACTGGTATAAAGGGCAGTGCTAAATAACACCGGTATAAGGGGCAGCGCTATATAACATCTGTATAAGGGGCAGTGCTATATAACATCTGTATATGGGGCAGCGCTATATAACACCGATATAAGGGGCAGTGCTATATAACGCCTGTATAAGGGACAATGCTATATAACACCGGTATAAGGGGCAGCGCTATATAACACCGATATAAGGGGCAGTGCTATATAACGCCTGTATAAGGGACAATGCTATATAACACCGGTATAAGGGGCAGCGCTATATAACACCGATATAAGGGGCAGTGCTATATAACGCCTGTATAAGGGACAATGCTATATAACACCGGTATAAGGGGCAGCGCTATATAACACCTGTATAAGGGGCAGCGCTATATAATGCCTGTATAAGGGGCAGTGCTCTATAACGCCTGTATAAGGGGCAGTGCTATATAACGCCTGTATAAGGGACAGTGCTATATAACACCTGTATAAGGGGCAGTGCTATATAACACCTGTATAAGGGGCAGTGCTATATAACACCTGTATAAAGGGCAGTGCTAAATAACACCGGTATAAGGGACAGTGCAGTATAACACCGGTATAAGGGGCAGCGCTATATAACAGCTGTATAAGGGGCAGTGCTATATAACACTGTTATAAAGGGCAGCTCTATATAACGCCTGTATAAGGGACAATGATATATAAAACAGATATAAGGGGCAGTGCTATATAACACCGGTATAAGGGGCAGCGCTATATAAAACTGGTATAAGGGGCAGTGCTATATAACACAGATATAAGGGGCAGCGCTATATAACACAGATATAAGGGGCAGCGCTATATAACACCTGTATAAGGGGCAGCGCTATATAACACAGATATAAGGGGCAGCGCTATATAACACAGATATAAGGGGCAGCGCTATATAACACCTGTATAAGGGGCAGCGCTATATAACACAGATATAAGGGGCAGCGCTATATAACACCGATATAAGGGGCAGCAATATATAACACCGGTATAAGGGACAGCGCTATATAACACCGGCAAAAGGGGCAGCGCTACAAACACTGGTATAAGGGGCAGCGCTATATAAAATCGGTATAAGGGGCAGTGCTATATAACGCCTGTATAAGGGACAACACTATATAACACCTGTATAAGGGGCAGCGCTATATAACATCTGTATAAGGGGCAGTGCTATATAACACCGGTATAAGGGGCAGCGCTATATAACATCTGTATAAGGGACAACACTATATAACACCTGTATAAGGGGCAGCGCTATATAACATCTGTATAAGGGGCAGCGCTATATAACACCGGTAGAAGGGGCAGCGCTATATAAAATCGGTATAAGGGGCAGTGCTATATAACATCTGTATAAGGGGCAGTGCTATATAACACCGGTATAAGGGGCAGCGCTATATAACATCTGTATAAGGGACAACACTATATAACACCTGTATAAGGGGCAGCGCTATATAACATCTGTATAAGGGGCAGCGCTATATAACACCGGTATAAGGGGCAGTGCTATATAACACCGGTATAATTGGCAGCGCTATATAACATCTGTATAAGGGACAACACTATATAACACCTGTATAAGTGGCAGCGCTATATAACATCTGTATAAGGAGCAGCGCTATATAACACCTGTATAAGGGGCAGTGCTAAATAACACCTATAAGGGCAGCGATATATAACACCGGTATAAGGAGCAGCGCTATATAACACCGGTATAAGGGGCAGCGCTATATAACATCTGTATAAGGGGCAGTGCTATATAACACCAATATAAGGAGCAGCGCTATATAACACCGTTATAAGGAGCAGCGCTATATAACACCTGTATAAGGGGCAGTGCTAAATAACACCTATAAGGGCAGCAATATATAACACCGGTATAAGGGACAACGCTATATATAACTCAGGTATAAGGGGCAGTGCTATATAACTTGGGTATAAGGGACAACGCTATATAACACCTGTATAAGTGGCAGCGCTATATAACATCTGTATAAGGAGCAGCGCTATATAACACCTGTATAAGGGGCAGTGCTAAATAACACCTATAAGGGCAGCGATATATAACACCGGTATAAGGAGCAGCGCTATATAACACCTGTATAAGGGGCAGCGCTATATAACATCTGTATAAGGGGCAGTGCTATATAACACCGGTATAAGGAGCAGCGATATATAACACCGGTATAAGGAGCAGCGCTATATAACACCGGTATGAGGGGCAGCGCTATATAACCCCTGTATACAATCTTCACACAAGATTGTTCACTGAAGTGGCTGCTTTTATGAAAGGTATGAAAATGTCATGTGTTTGCACATCTCAAGAAACAAGGTCTTAACGCATTTAAGCTCCCTACCAGAAAGACCAAATAAAGACCCCAGGGTTATTCGTACAGCAAAGCAACAACCGGTTGATTTTATTTGGGCCATCACAAGCTTTATTTCTTCTACTATTCTGTAAGAGCTTGGAACATACTTGCTCAAATTATCTGCACCTTTTGCTGACTAGCCACCTCTGAAGAGAACAGCGAGATTGGCGTTGCAGCTCACATGAAAGGACAGCTTGCTGAACAGCTGTAAGAGTTCAGATCGCACCTGCAGCACTTCTCAAGTGCTTTGGATCTTGTAAGTGTGCATTTATCTTGTGCGTGAATATTATATCCTCATTGATAAAGCACTATTGTGGCACCTTCTTCTCCTCTTCTATCATTAGCTATATAACACCTGTATAAGGGGCAGTGCTATATAACACCTGTATAAGGGGCAGCGCTATATAACACCTGTATAAGGGGCAGTGCTAAATAACACCTATAAGGGCAGCGATATATAACACCTGTATAAGGGGCAGTGCTAAATAACACCTATAAGGGCAGCGATATATAACACCTGTATAAGGGGCAGTGCTATATAACACCTGTATAAGGGGCAGTGCTATATAACACCGGTATAAGGGGCAGCGCTATATAACACCTGTATAAGGAGCAGCACTATATAACACCTGTATAAGGGACAGCGCTATATAACACCTGTATAAGGGACAGCGCTATATAACACCTGTATAAGGGACAGCGCTATATAACACCTGTATAAGGGACAGCGCTATATAACACCTGTATAAGGGACAGCGCTATATAACACCTGTATAAGGGACAGCGCTTTATAACACCTGTATAAGGGGCAGCGCTATATAACACCTGTATAAGGGGCAGTGCCTTATAACACCTGTATAAGGAGCAGCGCTATATAACACCTGTATAAGGGGCAGCGATATATAACACCGGTATAAGGGGCAGCGCTATATAACACCGGTATAAGGGGCAGCGCTATATAACACCTGTATAAGGGGCAGTGCTTTATAACACCTGTATAAGGGGCACTGCTATATAACACCTGTATAAGGGGCACTGCTATATAACACCTGTATAAGGAGCAGTGCTTTATAACACCTGTATAAGGGGCAGTGCTTTATAACACCTGTATAAGGGGCACTGCTATATAACACCTGTATAAGGGGCACTGCTATATAACACCGGTATAAGGGGCAGTGCTATATAACACCTGTATAAGGGGCAGTGCTATATAACACCTGTATAAGGGGCAGTGCCTTATAACACCTGTATAAGGGGCAGTGCTATATAACACCTGTATAAGGAGCAGCGCTATATAACACCTGTATAAGGGGCAGTGCTATATAACACCTGTATAAGGAGCAGCGATATATATAACACCTGTATAAGGGGCAGCGATATATAACACCTGTATAAGGGGCAGCGATATATAACACCTGTATAAGGAGCAGCGATATATATAACACCTGTATAAGGGACAGCGCTATATAACACCGGTATAAGGGGCAGTGCCTTATAACACCTGTATAAGGAGCAGCGATATATATAACACCTGTATAAGGAGCAGCGATATATATAACACCTGTATAAGGGACAGCGCTATATAACACCTGTATAATGGACAGCGCTTATAACACCTGTATAAGGAGCAGCGATATATATAACACCTGTATAAGGAGCAGCGATATATATAACACCTGTATAAGGGACAGCGCTATATAACACCTGTATAAGGGGCAGTGCTATATAACACCTGTATAAGGAGCAGTGCTATATAACACCTGTATAAGGGGCAGTGCTATATAACACCTGTATAAGGGGCAGTGCTATATAACACCTGTATAAGGGGCAGTGCTATATAACACCTGTATAAGGAGCAGTGCTATATAACACCGGTATAAGGGGCAGTGCTATATAACACCTGTATAAGGGGCAGTGCTATATAACACCTGTATAAGGGGCAGTGCTATATAACACCTGTATAAGGAGCAGTGCTATATAACACCGGTATAAGGGGCAGTGCTATATAACACCTGTATAAGGGGCAGCGATATATATAACACCGGTATAAGGGGCAGTGCTATATAACACCGGTATAAGGGGCAGTGCCTTATAACACCTGTATAAGGAGCAGCGATATATATAACACCTGTATAAGGAGCAGCGATATATATAACACCTGTATAAGGGACAGCGCTATATAACACCTGTATAATGGACAGCGCTTATAACACCTGTATAAGGAGCAGCGATATATATAACACCTGTATAAGGGACAGCGCTATATAACACCTGTATAAGGGGCAGTGCTATATAACACCTGTATAAGGAGCAGTGCTATATAACACCTGTATAAGGGGCAGTGCTATATAACACCTGTATAAGGGGCAGTGCTATATAACACCTGTATAAGGAGCAGTGCTATATAACACCGGTATAAGGGGCAGTGCTATATAACACCTGTATAAGGGGCAGCGATATATATAACACCGGTATAAGGGGCAGTGCTATATAACACCGGTATAAGGTACAGTGCTATATAACACCTGTATAAGGGGCAGTGCTATATAACACCTGTATAAGGGGCAGCGCTATATAACACCTGTATAAGGGGCAGTGCTATATAACACCTGTATAAGGGGCAGCGCTATATATAACACCTGTATAAGGGGCAGCAATATATAACACCGGTATAAGGGGCAGTGCTATATAACACCTGTATAAGGGGCAGCGATATATAACACCTGTATAAGGGGCAGCAATATATAACACCGGTATAAGGGGCAGTGCTATATAACACCTGTATAAGGGGCAGTGCTATATAACACCTGTATAAGGGGCAGCGCTATATAACACCTGTATAAGGGGCAGCGATATATAACACCGGTATAAGGGGCAGTGCTATATAACACCTGTATAAGGGGCAGTGCTATATAACACCTGTATAAGGGGCAGTGCCTTATAACACCTGTATAAGGAGCAGCGATATATATAACACCTGTATAAGGAGCAGCGATATATATAACACCTGTATAAGGGACAGCGCTATATAACACCTGTATAAGGGCCAGTGCTATATAACACCTGTATAAGGGGCAGTGCCTTATAACACCTGTATAAGGAGCAGCGATATATATAACACCTGTATAAGGAGCAGCGATATATATAACACCTGTATAAGGGACAGCGCTATATAACACCTGTATAAGGGGCAGTGCTATATAACACCTGTATAAGGAGCAGTGCTATATAACACCTGTATAAGGGGCATTGCTATATAACACCGGTATAAGGGGCAGTGCTATATAACACCTGTATAAGGGGCAGCGATATATATAACACCGGTATAAGGGGCAGTGCTATATAACACCGGTATAAGGGGCAGCGATATATATAACACCGGTATAAGGGGCAGTGCTATATAACACCGGTATAAGGGGCAGTGCCTTATAACACCTGTATAAGGGGCAGTGCTATATAACACCTGTATAAGGAGCAGTGCTATATAACACCTGTATAAGGGGCAGTGCTATATAACACCTGTATAAGGGGCAGCGATATATATAACACCGGTATAAGGGGCAGTGCTATATAACACCGGTATAAGGGGCAGCGATATATATAACACCGGTATAAGGGGCAGTGCTATATAACACCGGTATAAGGGGCAGCGATATATATAACACCGGTATAAGGGGCAGCGCTATATAACACCTGTATAAGGGGCATTGCTATATAACACCTGTATAAGGGGCAGTGCTATATAACACCTGTATAAGGGGCAGTGCTATATAACACCTGTATAAGGGGCAGCGATATATATAACACCGGTATAAGGGGCAGCGCTATATAACACCTGTATAAGGGGCAGTGATATATATAACACCGGTATAAGGGGCAGTGCTATATAACACCGGTATAAGGGGCAGCGATATATATAACACCGGTATAAGGGGCAGCGCTATATAACACCTGTATAAGGGGCAGCGATATATATAACACCGGTATAAGGGGCAGTGCTATATAACACCTGTATAAGGGGCAGCGCTATATAACACCTGTATAAGGGACAACGTTATATAACACCTGTATAAGGGACAACGTTATATAACACCTGTATAAGGGACAACGTTATATAACACCTGTATAAGGGACAACGTTATATAACACCTGTATAAGGGACAACGTTATATAACACCTGTATAAGGGGCAGCGATATATAACACCGGTAAAAGGGACAACGCTATATAACACCTGTATAAGGGACAACGTTATATAACACCTGTATAAGGGACAACGTTATATAACACCTGTATAAGGGACAACGTTATATAACACCTGTATAAGGGGCAGTGCTTTATAACACCTGTATAAGGGGCAGTGCTTTATAACACCTGTATAAGGGGCACTGCTATATAACACCTGTATAAGGGGCAGTGCTATATAACACCTGTATAAGGGGCAGTGCTTTATAACACCTGTATAAGGGGCAGTGCTTTATAACACCTGTATAAGGGGCACTGCTATATAACACCTGTATAAGGGGCACTGCTATATAACACCTGTATAAGGGGCAGTGCTATATAACACCTGTATAAGGGGCAGTGCTTTATAACACCTGTATACGGAGCAGTGCTATATAACACCTGTATAAGGGGCAGTGCTATATAACACCTGTATAAGGGGCAGTGCTATATAACACCTGTATAAGGGGCAGTGCTATATAACACCTGTATAAAGGGCAGTGCTAAATAACACCGGTATAAGGGACAGTGCAGTATAACACCGGTATAAGGGACAGTGCTATATAACACTGTTATAAAGGGCAGCTCTATATAACGCCTGTATAAGGGACAATGATATATAAAACAGATATAAGGGGCAGTGCTATATAACTCCGGTATAAGGGGCAGCGCTATATAAAACTGGTATAAGGGGCAGTGCTATATAACACAGATATAAGGGGCAGCGCTATATAACACAGATATAAGGGGCAGCGCTATATAACACCGATATAAGGGGCAGCAATATATAACACCGGTATAAGGGACAGCGCTATATAACACCGGCAAAAGGGGCAGCGCTACAAACACTGGTATAAGGGGCAGCGCTATATAAAATCGGTATAAGAGGCAGTGCTATATAACGCCTGTATAAGGGACAACACTATATAACACCTGTATAAGGGGCAGCGCTATATAACATCTGTATAAGGGGCAGTGCTATATAACACCTGTATAAGGGGCAGCGCTATATAACATCTGTATAAGGGACAACACTATATAACACCTGTATAAGGGGCAGCGCTATATAACATCTGTATAAGGGGCAGTGCTATATAACACCGTTATAAGGAGCAGCGCTATATAACACCTGTATAAGGAGCAGTGCTAAATAACACCTATAAGGGCAGCGATATATAACACCGGTATAAGGAGCAGCGCTATATAACACCGGTATAAGGGGCAGCGCTATATAACACCGGTATAAGGAGCAGCGCTATATAACACCGGTATAAGGAGCAGCGCTATATAACACCGGTATAAGGAGCAGCGATATATAACACCTGTATAAGGGGCAGTGCTAAATAACACCTATAAGGGCAGCGATATATAACACCGGTATAAGGAGCAGCGCTATATAACACCGGTATAAGGGGCAGCGCTATATAACACCGGTATAAGGGGCAGCGCTATATAACACCTGTATAAGGGGCAGTGCTATATAACACCGGTATAAGGGACAGCGCTATATAACACCTGTATAAGGGGCAGCGCTATATAACACCGGTATAAGGGGCAGCGCTATATAACACCTGTATAAGGGGCAGTGCTATATAACACCTGTATAAGGGGCAGCGCTATATAACACCTGTATAAGGGGCAGTGCTATATAACGCCTGTATAAGGGACAACACTATATAACACCTGTATAAGGGGCAGCGCTATATAACATCTGTATAAGGGGCAGTGCTATATAACACCTGTATAAGGGGCAGCGCTATATAACACCTGTATAAGGGGCAGTGCTATATAACACCGTTATAAGGAGCAGCGCTATATAACACCGGTATAAGGGGCAGCGCTATATAACATCTGTATAAGGGGTAGTGCTATATAACACCGTTATAAGGAGCAGCGCTATATAACACCTGTATAAGGGGCAGTGCTAAATAACACCTATAAGGGCAGCGATATATAACACCGGTATAAGGAGCAGCGCTATATAACACCGGTATAAGGGGCAGCGCTATATAACACCGGTATAAGGGGCAGCGCTATATAACACCGGTATAAGGAGCAGCGCTATATAACACCGGTATAAGGGGCAGCGCTATATAACATCTGTATAAGGGGCAGTGCTATATAACACCGTTATAAGGAGCAGCGATATATAACACCGGTATAAGGGGCAGCGCTATATAACCCCTGTATAAGGAGCAGCGATATATAACACCGGTATAAGGAGCAGCGCTATATAACACCGGTATAAGGGGCAGCGCTATATAACCCCTGTATACAATCTTCACACAAGATTGTTCACTGAAGTGGCTGCTTTTATGAAAGGTATGAAAATGTCATGTGTTTGCACATCTCAAGAAACAAGGTCTTAACGCATTTAAGCTCCCTACCAGAAAGACCAAATAAAGACCCCAGGGTTATTCGTACAGCAAAGCAACAACCGGTTGATTTTATTTGGGCCATCACAAGCTTTATTTCTTCTACTATTCTGTAAGAGCTTGGAACATACTTGCTCAAATTATCTGCACCTTTTGCTGACTAGCCACCTCTGAAGAGAACAGCGAGATTGGCGTTGCAGCTCACATGAAAGGACAGCTTGCTGAACAGCTGTAAGAGTTCAGATCGCACCTGCAGCACTTCTCAAGTGCTTTGGATCTTGTAAGTGTGCATTTATCTTGTGCGTGAATATTATATCCTCATTGATAAAGCACTATTGTGGCACCTTCTTCTCCTCTTCTATCATTAGCTATATAACACCTGTATAAGGGGCAGCGCTATATAACACCTGTATAAGGGGCAGCGCTATATAACACCTGTATAAGGGGCAGTGCTAAATAACACCTATAAGGGCAGCGATATATAACACCTGTATAAGGGGCAGCGCTATATAACACCTGTATAAGGGGCAGTGCTAAATAACACCTATAAGGGCAGCGATATATAACACCGGTATAAGGGGCAGCGCTATATAACACCGGTATAAGGGGCAGCGCTATATAACACCGGTATAAGGGGCAGTGCTATATAACACCTGTATAAGGGGCAGCGCTATATAACACCTGTATAAGGGGCAGTGCTATATAACACCTGTATAAGGGGCAGCGCTATATAACACCGGTATAAGGGGCAGTGCTATATAACACCTGTATAAGGGGCAGCGCTATATAACACCTGTATAAGGGGCAGCGCTATATAACACCTGTATAAGGGCAGTGCCTTATAACACCTGTATAAGGGGCAGCGATATATATAACACCTGTATAAGGGGCAGTGCTATATAACACCTGTATAAGGGGCAGCGATATATATAACACCTGTATAAGGGGCAGCGCTATATAACACCTGTATAAGGGACAGCGCTATATAACAACTGTATAAAGGGCAGCGCTATATAACACCTGTATAAGGGGCAGCGCTATATAACACCTGTATAAGGGGCAGCGCTATATAACACCTGTATAAGGGGCAGCGCTATATAACACCTGTATAAGGGGCAGCGCTATATAACGCCTGTATAAGGGGCAGCGCTATATAACACCTGTATAAGGGGCAGCGCTATATAACACCTGTATAAGGGGCAGCGCTATATAACACCTGTATAAGGGGCAGCGCTATATAACACCTGTATAAGGAGCAGTGCTATATAACACCTGTATAAGGGGCAGCGCTATATAACGCCTGTATAAGGGGCAGCGCTATATAACACCTGTATAAGGGGCAGCGCTATATAACACCTGTATAAGGGGCACTGCTATATAACACCTGTATAAGGGGCAGCGCTATATAACACCTGTATAAGGAGCAGCGATATATAACACCTGTATAAGGGGCAGCGATATATAACACCTGTATAAGGAGCAGCACTATATAACACCTGTATAAGGGACAGCGCTATATAACACCTGTATAAGGGACAGCGCTATATAACACCTGTATAAGGGACAGCGCTTTATAACACCTGTATAAGGGGCAGCGCTATATAACACCTGTATAAGGGGCAGTGCCTTATAACACCTGTATAAGGAGCAGCGCTATATAACACCTGTATAAGGGGCAGTGCCTTATAACACCGGTATAAGGGGCAGCGCTATATAACACCTGTATAAGGAGCAGCACTATATAACACCTGTATAAGGGACA
Source organism: Bombina bombina (assembly GCF_027579735.1). Classification (NCBI taxonomy): domain Eukaryota; kingdom Metazoa; phylum Chordata; class Amphibia; order Anura; family Bombinatoridae; genus Bombina; species Bombina bombina. The sequence continues at coordinate 19,342,381 of NC_069507.1, read as the reverse complement.
GCGCTATATAACACCTGTATAAGGGACAGCGCTATATAACACCTGTATAAGGGACAGCGCTATATAACACCTGTATAAGGGGCAGTGCTATATAACACCTGTATAAGGGACAGCGCTATATAACACCTGTATAAGGGACAGCGCTATATAACACCTGTATAAGGGGCAGCGCTATATAACACCGGTATAAGGGGCAGCGCTATATAACACCTGTATAAAGGGCAGCGCTATATAACACCTGTATAAGGTGCAGTGCCTTATAACACCTGTATAAGGAGCAGCGCTATATAACACCTGTATAAGGGGCAGCGATATATAACACCGGTATAAGGGGCAGTGCTATATAACACCTGTATAAGGGGCAGCGCTATATAACACCTGTATAAGGGGCAGCGCTATATAACACCTGTATAAGGGGCAGCGCTATATAACACCTGTATAAGGGGCAGCGCTATATAACACCTGTATAAGGGGCAGCGCTATATAACACCGGTATAAGGGGCAGTGCTATATAACACCTGTATAAGGGGCAGTGCCTTATAACACCTGTATAAGGAGCAGCGCTATATAACACCTGTATAAGGGGCAGCGATATATAACACCGGTATAAGGGGCAGTGCTATATAACACCTGTATAAGGGGCAGTGCTATATAACACCTGTATAAGGGGCAGCGCTATATAACACCTGTATAAGGGGCAGTGCTATATAACACCTGTATAAGGGGCAGTGCTATATAACACCTGTATAAGGGGCAGCGCTATATAACACCTGTATAAGGGGCAGCGATATATATAACACCGGTATAAGGGGCAGCGCTATATAACACCGGTAAAAGGGACAACGCTATATAACACCTGTATAAGGGACAGTGCTATATAACACCTGTATAAGGGGCAGCGATATATAGAACACCGGTATAAGGGGCAGCGCTATATAACACCGGTAAAAGGGACAACGCTATATAACACCTGTATAAGGGACAACGTTATATAACACCTGTATAAGGGACAACGTTATATAACACCTGTATAAGGGGCAGCGATATATAACACCGGTATAAGGGGCAGCACTATATAACACCTGTATAAGGGGCAGCGATATATAGAACACCGGTATAAGGGGCAGCGATATATAACACCGGTAAAAGGGACAACGCTATATAACACCTGTATAAGGGACAACGTTATATAACACCTGTATAAGGGACAACGTTATATAACACCTGTATAAGGGGCAGTGCTATATAACACCTGTATAAGGGGCAGTGCCTTATAACACCTGTATAAGGGGCAGTGCTTTATAACACCTGTATAAGGGGCAGTGCTTTATAACACCTGTATAAGGGGCAGTGCTTTATAACACCTGTATAAAGGGCAGCTCTATATAACACCTGTATAAGGGGCAGTGCTATATAACACCTGTATAAAGGGCAGTGCTATATAACACCAGTATAAAGGGCAGCGCTATATAACACCTGTATAAGGGACAGCGCTATATAACACCTGTATAAGGGGCAGCGCTATATAACACCTGTATAAAGGGCAGCACTATATAACACCTGTATAAGGGACAACGCTATATAACACCAGTATAAGGGACAACGCTATATATAACTCAGGTATAAGGGGCAGTGCTATATAACTTGGGTATAAGGGACAACGCTATATATAACTCAGGTATAAGGGGCAGTGCTATATAACTTGGGTATAAGGGACAACGCTATATAATACCAGTATAAGGGGCAGCGCTATATAACACCGGTATAATGGGCAGTGCTATATAACATCTGTATAAGGGACAACGCTATATAACACCGGTATAAGGGGCAGTGCTCTATAACACTGGTATAATGGGCAGTGCTATATAACACCGGTATAATGGGCAGTGCTATATAACACCAGTATAATGGGCAGTGCTATATAACACCAGTATAATGGGCAGTGCTATATAACACCAGTATAATGGGCAGTGCTGTATAACTCGGGTATAAGGGGCAGTGCTATATAACTTGGGTATAAGGGACAATGCTTTATAGCACAGGTATAAGGTGCAGCGCTATATAACATCTGTATAAAGGGCAGCACTATATAACACTGGTATAAAGGGCAGCACTATATAACACTGGTATAAAGGACAGCACTATATAACACTGGTATAAAGGACAGTGCTATATAACACTGGTATAAGGGACAACACAATATAATATCTGTATAAGGGGCAGTGCTATATAACATCTGTATAAAGGGCAGCACTATATAACACTGGTATAAAGGGCAGCGCTATATAACACCGGTATAAGGGGCAGTGCTATATAACACAATTATAAAGGGCAGCGCTATATAACACCTGTATAAGGGACAACACTATATAACTCAGGTATAAGAGACAGTGCTATATAGAACCAGTATAAGCGACAATGCTATATAACACCGGTATAAGGGACAACACGATATAACATCTGTATAAGGGGCAGTGCTATATAACACTGGTATAAAGGGCAGCACTATATAACACTGGTATAAAGGACAGTGCTATATAACACTGGTATAAGGGACAACACGATATAATATCTGTATAAGGGGCAGTGCTATATAACATCTGTATAAAGGGCAGCACTATATAACACTGGTATAAAGGGCAGCGCTATATAACACCGGTATAAGGGGCAGTGCTATATAACACAATTATAAAGGGCAGCGCTATATAACACCTGTATAAGGGACAACACTATATAACTCAGGTATAAGAGACAGTGCTATATAGAACCAGTATAAGCGACAATGCTATATAACACCGGTATAAGGGGCAGCGCTGTATAACACCGGTATTAAGGGCAGCGCTATATTACACCAGTATAAGGGGCAGTGCTATATAACTCAGGTATAAGGGGCAGTGCTATATAACTCAGATATAAGGGGCAGTGCTATATAACTCAGTTATAAGGGGCAGTGCTATATAACACCTGTATAAGGGGCAGTGCTATATAACACCTGTATAAGGGGCAGTGCTATATAACACCTGTATAAGGGGCAGTGCTATATAACTCAGGTATAAGGGGCAGTGCTATATAACTCAGGTATAAGGGGCAGTGCTATATAACTCAGGTATAAGGGGCAGTGCTATATAACGCCGGTATAAGGGACAATGCTATATAACACTGGTATAAGGGGCAGTGCTATATAACAGCGATATAAGGGACAATGCTATATAACATCTGTATAAAGGGCAGCACTATATAACACTGTTATGAAGGGCAGCGCTATATAACTCAGATATAAGGGGCAGTGCTATATAACTCAGTTATAAGGGGCAGTGCTATATAACACCTGTATAAGGGGCAGTGCTATATAACACCTGTATAAGGGGCAGTGCTATATAACACCTGTATAAGGGGCAGTGCTATATAACTCAGGTATAAGGGGCAGTGCTATATAACTCAGGTATAAGGGGCAGTGCTATATAACTCAGGTATAAGGGGCAGTGCTATATAACGCCGGTATAAGGGGCAGTGCTATATAACGCCGGTATAAGGGGCAGTGCTATATAATACCGGTATAAGGGGCAGTGCTATATAACGCCGGTATAAGGGGCAGCGCTATATAACACCTGTATAAGGGGCAGCGCTATATAACACCGGTATAAGGGACAATGCTATATAACACTGGTATAAGGGGCAGTGCTATATAACAGCGATATAAGGGACAATGCTATATAACATCTGTATAAAGGGCAGCACTATATAACACTGTTATGAAGGGCAGCGCTATATAAGACCTGTATAAGGGGCAGCGCTATATAACACCTGTATAAGGGGCAATGCTTTCTAACTCAGGTTTAAGGGACAGTGCTATATAGCACCAGTATAAGGAACAACGCTATATAACTTAGGTATAAGGGACAGCGCTATATAGCACTGGTATAAGAGACAGCGATATATAGCAACGGTATAAGGGACAGCACTATATAACTCAGGTATAAGGGACAGCACTATATAGCACCAGTATAAGCGACAGTGTTATATAGCACCAGTATAAGAAACATCTCTATATAGCACCAGTATAAGCAACAGCGCTATATAGCACCAGTATAAGGGGCAGCACTATATAACACCGGTATAAGGGACATCACTATATAACACTGGTATAAGGGACAGCACTATATAACACCGATATAAGGGACAGCACTATATAACACTGGAATAAGGGACAGCACTATATACCACCGATATAAGGGACAGCCCTATATAACAAGGATATAAGGGACAGCGCTATATAGCACCAGTATAAGGGGCAGCACTATATAACACCGGTATAAGGGACATCACTATATAACACTGGTATAAGGGACAGCACTATATACCACCGATATAAGGGACAGCGCTATATAACACCTGTATAAGGGTCAGTGCTATATAGCACCAGTATAAAGAACAGTGCTATATAGCACCAGTATAAAGAACAGTGCTATATAGCACCAGTATAAAGGACAGTGCTATATAGCACCAGTATAAAGAACAGTGCTATATAGCACCAGTATAAAGAACAGTGCTATATAGCACCAGTATAAAGAACAGTGCTATATAGCACCAGTATAAAGAACAGTGCTATATAGCACCAGTATAAAGGACAGTGCTATATAGCACCAGTATAAAGGACAGTGCTATATAGCACCAGTATAAAGAACAGTGCTATATAGCACCAGTATAAAGGACAGTGCTATATAGCACCAGTATAAAGGACAGTGCTATATAGCACCAGTATAAAGAACAGTGCTATATAGCACCAGTATAAAGAACAGTGCTATATAGCACCAGTATAAAGGACAGTGCTATATAGCACCAGTATAAAGAACAGTGCTATATAGCACCAGTATAAAGGACAGTGCTATATAGCACCAGGATAAAGAGCAGTGCTATATAGCACCAGGATAAAAACAGTGCTATATAGCACCAGTATAAAGGACAGTGCTATATAGCACCAGTATAAAGGACAGTTCTATATAGCACCAGTATAAGCGACAGTGCTATATAGCACCAGTATAAAGAACAGTGCTATATAGCACCAGTATAAAGGGCTTTTATTTTTGGAGCTGCTGTCAGATGTACTTTATGGGGTTGTTATATCTACTAATAAAGCACAGTTTACAGCTGTATTATATTGTTCCCTGAAACCTTTGTACACAGCAGGGTAGTCTTTGTTTCCTGGAATAAATTGCAACTAAATTTATATTTTTATTTGACAGAGCAATAAAGTACTTACACTTTCCTCGGTCAAACAGATTGGCATCACTATTGCAAAAGACACAAACTATCAAAAAACCCGTAATTAGCTGAAGTCATTATCTACGTGAAATCATTACAAGTTATTGTTTCAGGATTTATTCCATTAAAGGCACCTTGTAGGCAGTGTATAAGCAACTATACGCACGTATACCAGCAGCCTATCACACACCACATAACCTGAACATATAGGCTGATATCAGTAATGAGCAGAGGGAATGGGGTTTGTTTTATGAGCTAACATCTTGGTTTGAGCAGACACTAAAGTCAAAAATATTCTGTTAATAGAGAACAGGGAAGAAAGTACAAGCAGAACGGATTCTGATTGGCTGAGTCATCTGCATTGTCAAAAGTGGTAAATATACCCTAGGTCTATGAACAGCAATTAGACTAACTACCTAAGCAACCACATTGGAGTTAAAAACTAGCTATAGGGGCCTATTTTTCAACTCCGTAAAGACTGCTGCTCCATAACCTGTCCGCCTGCTCTGAAGCGGTGGATAGACATCTCCAGAAATCAACCCAATCCAATACGATCGGGTTGATTAACACCCCCTGCAGGCGGCCGATTAGCTGCGAATCTGCAGGGGGCGACATTGCACTAGCAGTTCACAAGAACTGCTGGAGCAATGATAAATGTCGAGAGCGTATGCTGTCGGCATTTATCGATGTGCAGTGGACATAATCTGCAATATCGGATCATGTCCGCTCGCAGCATCATAAATAGGCCCCTTAGTGTCTATTTAATACTGTTATGTAGTGCACCAGATGCCTACCTAGATATCTCTTCAACAAAGAATATCATGGGAAAGAAGCAAATTTGATAATAGAAATAAATTCTATCTAAATCTAAAGCTCGCTGCTCAGATGAGACGATCTAAAGCTCGCTGCTCAGGTGAGACGATCTAATGCTCGCTGCTCAGGTGAGATGATCTAAAGCTCGCTGCTCAGGTGAGATGATCTAGAGCTCTCTGCTCAGGTGAGACGATCTAAAGCTCTCCGCTCTGGTGAGATGATCTAAAGCTCGCTGCTCAGGTGAGACGATCTAAAGCTCGCTGCTCAGGTGAGACGATCTAAAGCTCTCCGCTCTGGTGAGATGATCTAAAGCTCGCTGCTCAGGTGAGACGATCTAAAGCTCGCTGCTCAGGTGAGACGATCTAATGCTCGCTGCTCAGGTGAGATGATCTAAAGCTCGCTTCTCAGGTGAGATGATTTAAAGCTTGCTGCTGAGGTGAGACGATCTAAAGCTCACTGATCAGGTGAGACAATCTAAAGCTCTCTGCTTTGGTGAGACGATCTAAAGCTCTCTGCTCAGGTGAGATGATCTAAATCTCTGTGCTCAGGTGAGATCTAAAGCTCTCTGCTCAGGTGAGATGATCTAAAGCTCTGTGCTCAGGTGAGATGATCTAAAGCTCTCTGCTCAGGTGAGACGATATAAAGCTCTCTGCTCAGGTGAGATTATCTAAAGCTCTCTGCTCTGGTGAGATGATCTAAAGCTCTCTGCTCTGGTGAGATGATCTAAAGCTCTCTGCTCTGGTGAGATGATCTAAAGTTCTCTGCTCTGTTGAGATTATCAAAAGCTCTCTGTTCAAGTGAGATGATCTAAAGCTCTCTGCTCAGGTGAGATGGTCTAAAGCTCTCTGCTCAGGTGAGATGATCTAAAGCTCTCTGCTCAGGTGAGATGATCTAAAGCTCTCTGCTCAGGTGAGACAATCTAAAGCTATCTGCTCAGGTGAGACGATCTAAAGCTCGCTGCTCAGGTGAGATGATCTACAGCTCACTGCTCAGGTGAGACGATCTAAAGCTCACGCTCAGGTGAGATGATTTAATGTTTGCTGCTCAGGTGAGATGATCTAAAGCTCGCTGCTCAGGTGAGATGATCTAAAATTCGCTGCTCAGGTGAGATCATCTAAAGCTCTCTGCTCAGGTGAGATGATATAAAGCTCTCGGCTTAGGTGAGATGATCTAAAGTTTGCTGCTTAGGTGAGATGATCTAAAGTTTGCTGCTCAGGTGAGATAATCTAAAGCTCGCTGCTCAGGTGAGATGATCTACAGCTCACTGCTCAGGTGAGACGATCTAAAGCTCACCGCTCAGGTGAGATGATTTAATGTTTGCTGCTCAGGTGAGATGATCTAAAGCTCGCTGCTCAGGTGAGACGATCTAAAACTCGCTGCTCAGGTGAGATGATCTAAAGCTCTCTGCTCATGTGAGATGATCTAAAGCTCTCGGCTTAGGTGAGATGATCTAAAGTTTGCTGCTTAGGTGAGATGATCTAAAGTTTGCTGCTCAGGTGAGATGATCTAAAGCTCGCAGCTCACCGCTCAGGTGAGATGATCTAAAGTTTGCTGCTCAGGTGAGATGATCTAAAGCTTGTAGCTCAGGTTAGATTATCTAAAGTTTGCTGCTCAGGTGAGATGATCTAAAGTTTGCTTCTCAGGTGAGATGATCTTTAGCTCGCATCTCAGATGAGATGATCTAAAGTTTGCTGCTCAGGTCAGATGATCTTTAGCTCGCCGCTCAGGTGAGATGATCTAAAGTTTGCTGCTCAGGAGAGATGATCTAAAGTTTGCTGCTCAGGTCAGATGATCTTTAGCTTGCAGCTCAGGTGAGATGATCAAAAATTTGCTACTCAGGTTAGATGATCTTTAGCTCGCTGCTCAGGTGAGAAGATCTTAGATATGTTGTCAGTATGGAGAAGTCCCTAAAAAACAAATTTGAAATATATTTATCTCACTATGCAGAATTTTGTATGTGAACAAAAGACACCTACATTACACTATAAGGTCTAAAAAAATACCAAACATTTTTCATGATTTCTCTCCATGCTGGCGAGCTTTTGAATATCAGGTCCCAAGTCAGAGACAGACTGTGGGCATTCCATTGACAAGATCAGGATTTTTCCCTTAATCCTCAGTTCAGCATTTGGAAACAGCTACTTACCCTGGGAATCAGCTAGTCACCCTGGGAAGTAGGTGGTCACCCTGGCAACCAGCTAATCATCCTTGTAGTCATCTAGCCACCCTGGGAAGCAGCTACTCCCCGTAGTAGTCAACCAGTTAACCTGGGAAGTAGGTTGTCACCCTGGGAAGTAGATGGGCAGTAGGTTGTTACCCTCTGAGATATCTAATTACCTTGGGAGCTATCTAGTCACCTTGGGAAACATATAGTCTTCCTGTTAGTAAACTAGCCCCCCTGGTAATAAGCTAGTCATCCTGGTAGTCATCTAGTCAGCCTTATAATCAGCTAGTAACCCTGGTTGTCATCTATATTTACCTTGGAAGCCATCTAGTCACCCAGGAAAGTAGTTTGTCATAATGCTAGTCATCTAATCACCCTGGGAAATAACTACTCGCCCTGGTAGTCACCTAGTCATCCTGAGAATCAGCTAGGCACCCTGGGAAGTAGCTCTTCACATCATTTGGAAACAGCTACTTACCCTGGGAGTCATCTAGTCAACTTGGAAAGTAGGTGGTCACCCTGGGAGCTATTTAGTCTCCCTGGGAACCAGCTAATATTACTGGTAGTCATCTAACCACCCTTAGAACCATCTACATACCCTGGTAGTCAACTAGTCACCCTGGGAATCTGCTAGTCACCCTGGTAAGTAGCTGGGAAGTAGGTTGTCACCCTGGGAGGATATCTAGTCACATTGGGAGCCATCTAGTCACCCTGGAAATCAGCTAGCCACCTTGGGAACCAGTTAGTCTTCCTTGTAGTAAACTAGCCACCCTGTGAGTCAGTTGGGGTAAACGAGAGGCTTAGGGAGCCGATAAACTGTGTGTTTACTTCATAAGTTTTATGTTATCTCTCTCGGTTTTATATGTTATCTGCTGTTTTGTAACCACTTAAGCCTAAGTACTTTATGTTAAGACGTTAATGTTTTTTAGAGCGGGGCTGATGTTTTTGCTCCATTGCACTAGCTCCTGAGCCATACGCTCACCCCCACATTGAAGCCCACGTCAGGGCTCTCTCGAGGTGGACTACTTCCACCGCTTCAGAGGCACTCTTAAGTGTCTCCCCCTACTCTATCTCTCCTTCCCTTGCCTCTCCCCACACTCTCCCTCCCAGACACTGGTAACTGGACGCTTACTGCTTCTCTCCTAAGAATCCCTACCTATGACTAGTTCCCCTGACTCAACACCCCCTTTAAGAGAAGTCTCCTACTACGCTCACTGAAATATCACAACCCTGATGTAGTGTTCCTCCAGGAGACGCATTGGCTAATTGATGAGCCGCTTAGACTCTCCTCTAAGAAGTGCACGCATATGGAATATGCTTCCTTCACAAAAATAGCCAGAGGCACAGCTATTCTTCTACATAAGAGGCTGGCAGTTGAACCAATCCTGACCATTAGAGACCCACAATCCAGATATGTCATCCTAATTTGTAAAATCAATCATGTGTTATACACTCTTGTGTCAGCCTACTTGCCCAACACACATCAACCTAAGTACCTAAAACACATACTTCATGTCATTTTCCAGCACAAACAGGGTAGAGTTATTTTTTCGGGAGATTTTAACATGACCTGGGACCCGAAAGTAGATAGACAATCTCCTGACTCGAACAGGACTCCTTCCTCCGCAGAACGACTTGCTGAGAAATTCCGTACGCTCATGACTGGCTCAGGCTACTTTGACATTTGGAGGGCTACCCATACTAAGGACCGAGTCTATACACACTATTCTCAGTCACACCGACAATACGCCCGACTTGACTATATTTTTTCAACGGCAGACTCACTAGATCTTGTTACTAACTCAGCTATATCTATCTGCTCCTGGTCTGATCATGACTGTGTCACTACGGACCTTATCTCCACAAACACTACTCGTACCAGGGCGTCTTGGTGCATGCCCCATAACTTCTTACAAGATATTGCCCTTAGGGAAAAAATACGAGCAGAAATCAAGCACTTTCTGGAAACTAATGATAACGCCCTAGTTAGAGATGACACCCTCTGGGGTGCTGCTAAAGCGACCATTAGAGGCATAATGATCTCAGAGCAAGCTAATCTGCGAAAGCTGGCGGGACTCTCGCTGTAACAGACTCACATCAATTTAAGGATTTTAGAATCCCAAAACAGAGCAAAGCCCACACAATCTTTAACAGCCTGAATATCAGACCTTAAAAATCACATCTCGTTACTAGAACTTAGGAGAACCCAAAATAATATAACTAAACTAAAACAATTATATTTTTATAAGGGTAATAAGGCGGACACCCTTTTGGCCAACAAAATCAGAAACAGGACTAGTGTGTCGCGTATACATAGTATTGCTAAAGTGAACTCCCTCCTTAAGATTCCTTCGCAGATAGGAGAGGCTTTCGCTGAGTACTATTCCAACCTCTATAATATAGAAAAGTCAGAGAACCCCCTCTCGGCCCCATCTGATACAATACGCAAATACTTAAAAGCCTTGAATCTTCCATCCCTCTCACCCAATCAAAGGGACTCTCTAAATTCGCCATTCTCCATCAGGGAAGTACAACAAGTAATCAAGAACTCCAAATCCTTTAAATTACCTGGCCCAGACGGTTTCCCAGTACATTTCTATAAAACTTACATCCAAGAACTTTCCCCATTGCTATTAAGGCTCTATAACTTAGCTGGGAATGAGGGTAAATTTAAGAGAGATTTTTTGGAGGCCACTATCATAACAATCCTAAAACCTAACAAGGACCCTACTCTCTGCGGCAGCTATAGGCCAATCTCATTAATCAACACTGACATAAAATTTTTGCTAAAAACTTCTAGCCAATCACATTGCCGATTTATTATCTCACCTGGTCAATCCAGACCAAGTGGGGTTCATCCCCAAAAGAGAAAGGCCAGATAACATGAGAAGATTTCTAAACATGATGAGCCTGTCATCCAGCCTCAATAAACCTATAGCGATTATTTCTTTAGACACTGAGAAGGCCTTTGATCGGGTGAGATGGCGGTTCTTATGGGAAGTGCTTGACATCTTTCAATTCCCAAGTACCCTCATAGGAGCAATAAAAGCCTTATATTCCTCTCCTTCCGCCTCGGTAAAGGGCCTTGGCTTTCATACTCCCCCATTTACCATATCCAACGGGACCAGACAGGGATGTCCCCTATTGCCCCTACTTTTCGCACTGGCCATCGAGCCACTAGCCGAGCAAATTAGAACAGATCCACTCATGAGGGGGATCACCCTGTGTGGCACCAGGCACAATATTGCCCTGTTCGCCGATGAAATCACCCTTTTTTTGTCTGACCTCTCGACCACCCTCCCTGGATTACTACAAATAATTAAGGAATTTAATGCCCATTCTTACTATAAGCACAAAAAAGGGACTTAACAGCGCTAGGTTAATAGTTCCACATTTCTAAATTATAGTAAATTCTCAATATTCCATATCGGGAAAGTATTATTTAGACAGATATTTGGCAAATATTCTCTACCAAAGGAGAGTTTTAAAAGTAATAACCACCAATATAATAAACCACCAATAAAATTACTAAATATTACTGTGTGTGAACAATTAATATAAACTGTGTGTGAACAATTAATAAAAACAATAGAACAGCTAATATAAACAATAGATAAAGTTAGTATCTGCTTTGCAGATAAAACACATTTCTTAGTCCAGTGTACCTTTTCACCTCCACAAGGCACAAATGTTCATTCAGGTAATTGTTATAAGTCTGAAAATAATTCCCACTTCCTTCTCCCTCTTTTCTCTCAGCACTTTTTAACTAATTACGCTTGAATCCCCTCTTTTTGCGCTTTTGTCTTTTATGTTACCATTCTTACTATAAACTAAACTTATCTAAAACAGAGATATACACCCAAGGCTTCAAGAACTCATCACTTGCCCTCTAAAAGCCAAATATCCTTTCCGGTGGTCGGAATCGTCGGTGTTGCATCTAGGTGTTAGACTTTCCAATGATCTCCCCCGTGTTATCAGGGAGAATTACCTCCCCTTGCTGTCGGAGCTTCGCTCCCTTAGTAAGGGTTGGAATCTGTCACAAGTTTCATGGATGGGGCGGATTACAGCTCTGAAAATGTCTTTTCTACCCTGTCTCACATATTTGTTTCGGTGCCTCCCAATCAGAGTCCCTAGACAAATCCTCCTACAATTCCAGAGCGAATTCACTAAGTATATTTGGCAGAGTAAACCTCCAAGAGTAGCACAGAAAATACTGCAATTGCCCAGGATACGTGGGGGTCTAGGATCTCCCTCGATAGTCAGATATTATGAGGGGGGCGATGCTCACCCATATCTCACAATGGGGAGTCAGACAGTCTACCTGCAAATGGCGCTCCATTGAACAGGCCTCGCTGCCCTATAATCTAACCTTACGAGACTTGATCTGGACGCCCACACACTGCGGCAGGGAATTATCCCTGATAAACCCTATTATTCGGGAATGCTTGTCCTTTTGGGACAAAATTCCCCACTCTAGACATATTGCCCCTAACTCATCTCCTATTACCTCTATGCCTGGCCTACTGGCAGGCCTACAGGATACCCACCCATTGAAATGGGCCCAATTTGGAGTTCATACAGTCTCGGACCTATGGCTCCCACCCCAGGAAAACGGCTTTAAAACTGTCACCCAGTTAGGGGCGGATGTGGCCTTACCCCATATTCTAAAATTCGAGTACCACAGAATTAAAAGCTTCCTGACTAGTTGGGGCTTCAAACCTTCGTTAGCCCGCCCTCTAACACCCTGGGAGTCCACATGGAGCCTGGGAAAGAGGCTGTGTAAACCTTTTTCCAGACACTACACTCTCTTAGACCCTAATTTAAATTTAGTAACAGCTCCCCACCTCTCAAATTGGGAATCCCTACTTGGTAATTCATTTACAGAGGCTGTATGGGCGCACACTGTGGAACGCACCAAAAAGGCTATACATTGTATAACATTGTTTGAGACCTATTATAAACTGCTGGCTCATTGATACTACGTCCCTTCCAGGCTGGCTAAAATATTCCCTAACACGTCCCCTTCCTGTTGGAGAGGATGTGGTCAGGAGGAGACTCCCTACACATCTGGTGGGAATGTCCCAAAATTCGCCCCCTATGGGTTAGATGCTTTAGGGTTCTCCCCAAATTGGGAGTAACATTACGGAGCTTGCCGGCAGTAGCCCTACTTCATATAGGTGTCCACATTATCCCTAAGCATCATGCTTACATAAGCATTTACCTTTTCATGTCCATAAAATATCTAATAGCCTGTGATTGGAAAAAAGAGACCCCGCCTAGCTGGGCAAGAGTCTGCTCTTTTATGGCCTACCTATATACCATGAAAAAAGATATCTTCTATAAACTGGGTAACTACGACCTCTTTGAGCTTACTTGGGCTGACTGGAAAGACTCTTACGACACAACCTGGAAACCTAATGTCCTGTCCCCCAGTTAGCTTTCGATTCTTGACCAAAGGCCTTACCTCAGGCTTAGTACACATGACACGGGATGGTCTATGCATCACGTCCATCCATGACTAATTCTATCCTTCCCCTTCTCCTTTTTTTTTTCCCATCCCCTTACCTTGCTCCCAGACTCACCCCCTTCTCCCTCTTTTTCTGGGTTAAGAGACCTCAGTGTCTCCTCCTTATAAGTTAAAAAGTACCAGGATGGTTTTAGTTGCCCACTGACATTTTGGTACAGACCAAAACAGAGTTTTATTCCTCTTAACCATGTAAGTTTATATTGTAACGAGGGCAGTGTGTGCCCCCGCATTGTTATTCTATTCTCTTGTTTCTCATTTGTATTGATAACACATAACAAGTTTTTTGAAAATTAAAAAAAAACAAACAAAAAAAAAAAACTAGCCACCCTGGGAACCAGCTAGTCACCCTGGTAGTCATCTAATCACCTGGGAATCAGCTAGTCACCCTGCTGGTCATATAGTCACCATTGGAATCAGCTTAGCTAAAAAAGGCTTTGTATTCCTAGTCTAGTAAATGCAGAGGGCACACTGCTTTTTTCTTCCTCTGCCCTCTAAATCAGTGTTTTTCAACCAGTGTGCCGTGAGAGATCCTCAGGTGTGCCGCGGCAGACTGACAACAGTGTGACATAATTTTTAAATTTTGTTTATTTTTTATTCTGGGCTTATCAGGCATCATTTACAACCATGCCATATTGACATTCATTCACAGACAATCATTATGATTGCTTGTGAATGAATGTCAATATGTCATGTATAGTTTGTAGGAGGCATGGCATGACAGTATAGTGTGTGTGTGTGTGTGTATATATATATGTATATGTGTGTGTGTGTGTGTGTGTGTGTGTGTGTGTGTGTGTGTGTGTGTATAGCTACAATTTGTAATTTTGTAAAATTTTAGGTTGGTGGTGTGCCGCAGGATTTTTTAATGTAAAAAAAATGTGCCACGGCAAAAAAAGGTTGAAAATCACTGCTCTAAATGATTGCTCCCGTGTGCTCTCCTGGTGTTGGTGTCAGATTGGTTGAGTTTAACTAGAGAGTCAACAGTAGAAAAGCACATTAATGAATTGGGGCTAGGGACATTGAGTCTTATGTTCAACAAGATGTCAGTCAATTATAAATACATTAAAGGAACAGTCTACTCCAGAATTGTTATTGTTTAAAAAGATAGATGATCCCTTTATTAACCATTCCCAGGTTTTGCACAACCAACACAGTTATATTAATGTACTTTTTACCTCTTTGATTACCCTGTATCTAAGCCTCTGCAGACTGCTCCTGATCTCAGTTATATTAATATACTTTTTACCTCTGTGATTACCCTGTATCTAAGTCTCTGCAGACTGCTCCTGATCTCAGTTATATTAATATACTTTTTACCTCTGTGATTACCCTGTATCTAAGCTTCTGCAGACTGCCCCCCTTATCTCAGTTATATTAATATACTTTTTACCTCTGTGATTACCCTGTATCTAAGCTTCTGCAGACTGCCCCTTATCTCAGTTATATTAATATACTTTTTACCTCTGTGATTACCTTGTATCTAAGCCTCTGCAGACTGCTCCTGATCTCAGTTATATTAATACACTTTTTACCTCTGTGATTACCTTGTATCTAAGACTCTGCAGACTGCCCCTTATCTCAGTTATATTAATATACTTTTTACCTCTGTGATTACCCTGTATCTAAGCCTCTGCAGACTGCCCCTTATCTCAGTTATAATAATATACTTTTTACCTCTGTGATTACCTTGTATCTAAGCCTCTGTAGACTGCTCCTTATCTCATTTATATTAATATACTTTTTACCTCTGTGATTACATTGTATCTAAGCCTCTGCAGACTGCCCCTTATCTCAGTTATATTAATATACTTTTTACCTCTGTGATTACCCTGTATCTAAGCCTCTGCAGACTGCCCCCTTATCTCAGTTATATTAATATACTTTTTACCTCTGTGATTACCTTGTATCTAAGCCTCTGCAGACTGCCCCTTATCTCAGTTATATTAATATACTTTTTACCTCTGTGATTACATTGTATCTAAGCCTCTGTAGACTGCTCCTTATCTCATTTATATTAATATACTTTTTACCTCTGTGATTACATTGTATCTAAGCCTCTGCAGACTGCCCCTTATCTCAGTTATATTAATATACTTTTTACCTCTGTGATTACCCTGTATCTAAGCCTCTGCAGACTGCTCCTGATCTCAGTTATATTAATACACTTTTTACCTCTGTGATTACCTTGTATCTAAGCCTCTGCAGATTGCCCCTTATCTCAGTTATATTAATATACTTTTTACCTATGTGATTACCTTGTATCTATCCTCTGTAGACTGCTCCTTATCTCATTTATATTAATATACTTTTTACCTCTGTGATTACATTGTATCTAAGCCTCTGCAGACTGCCCCTTATCTCAGTTATATTAATATACTTTTTACCTATCTGATTACCTTGTATCTAAGCCTCTGCAGACTGCTCCTTATCTCAGTTATATTAATACACCTTTTACCTCTGTGATTACCTTGTATCTAAGCCTCTGCAGACTGCCCCTTATCTCAGTTATATTAATATACTTTTTACCTCTGTGATTACCCTGTATCTAAGCCTCTACAGACTGCTCCTTATCTCAGTTATATTAATATACTTTTTACCTCTGTGATTACCTTGTATCTAAGCCTCTGCAGACTGCCCTCTTATCTCAGCTATATTAATACACTTTTTACCTCTGTGATTACCTTGTATCTAAGCCTCTGCAGACTGCTCCTTATCTCAGTTATATTAATTTACGTTTTCCTCTGTGATTACCCTGTATCTAAGCCTCTGCAGACTGCTCCTTATCTCAGTTATATTAATATACTTTTTACCTCTGTGATTACCTTGTATCTAAGCCTCTGCAGACTGCCCCTTATCTCAGTTATATTAATATACTTTTTACCTCTGTGATTACCTTGTATCTAAGCCTCTGCAGACTGCCCCTTATCTCATTTATATTAATATACCTTTTACCTCTGTGATTACCTTGTATCTAAGCCTCTGCAGACTGGCCCCTTATTTCAGTTCTTTTGACAGACTTGCATTTAGCCAATCAGGGCCCGCTCATTTGTAAATCCATGGGCGTGGTTACAATGCTATCTGTATGGCACACATGAACTTACACCCTCTAACTGTGAAAAAGTGCCAAATGCATTGAAATAAGGGGTGGCCTTCAAGGTTTTAGAAATTAGCATATGAGTCTACCTAGGTTTGGCATTCAACAAAGAATACCAAGAGAACAAAGCACATTTGATGATAAAAGTGATTTGGAAAGTTGTTTAAAATTGCATTCCCTATCTGAATCATGCAAGTTTAACTTTGACTAGACTGTCCCTTTAAAGTAAGCTGTCTCACAACAGTCTTAATATTTAAACCAATAGTTGTTGACTCTAAGAAAAAACCCTCTCATTTAAAGTGGTGTTTTGCTCCTACAGATGCATTAATTCTCTATAGCTGACAAGTGCACTGGTTGTCAGGAGATTTGAGATATAGTTTCCATCTAGTATATATTAGTATCTGTGTAGTGTGTTCCAAAATAATCAGAAAAACAATGTTACAACTAAATATATTGCCCTATTACTATTATACATCCCCTCCCTTTACAATAACATTTAAACTACAATGTAAGCACCACAAACCTAATACTTTAGAAGGCTGCATTAGACAAGGCCTTCATGACTGATGTCTGAATGTAATTTTATTTTTAACGTCATTACTGACCTCCAGCTCCTGGATGAAGGACCTTTCATAGAGCCAAGATTAATATCATTAAAGGATTAGCATTTTTTTAAACCAACAAATCATATCTAATGTATTAACCAATTAAAGCAAAGTAGAAAATAATCCAGTTACAACTGTATCCATTTTTAAGCTGTTACGATTAAATCTTCTTGGACACCATTTAGTTTGATGATGTGTTTAGTTAGCACTTACGTGACCCCAAATTGTCTAATCATTTTGTACCACCCATAACTATACCCAAATGAAACACATACACCAAAGTGGGATAAAAAAGGCCACAGCTTGGGGGGCGGAGCTAGCCAGCGCCCAAAATGGTCGCAGGTGTTTAGAGCTCCGAAGTAAGGTCGGCTCTATTGCAGCATAAGCCCTAAGAAAATGTGAGTGTGGGGCAAAGAATACTGGCACTTGATCCCTGACAACTCCTAGTGCTCCCGGTGACTGCCGTTAGGACCCGGGAGAACAGCGGACTCAGCTACAGCCCAGCGCGGCCTCCCGCGGCTTCTTTGGGGCCTAATTGTACCTACGCATTAAGCCCACGCACATGCTTTAAGGGCCGCCAGAGGAGTACAACAGTTCAATTCCCCCTTCATCATGCAACAGAGGATTGCATCTATCAGCCGGTGACCAGGTGGAAGTGGGTTATCGCACCGCACGGGGCTCGCAGGGTAAGTGAGAAGGGGCGGGCTGCAGTGAAACAACACATCGCAGCGTGGCAGCCATTATGGGCTAATCCCTCACAGTCCATAAACTATGCCCGCATAAAGAGATATAAGACCCGCTTGAGAAACACCCCACATGGCTACAGCATAAATAACCATATGGCCTAAGTACAGCCTATATACCACCTTCTATGAGACCCAGTATCCCTGCTTAGATTGTGCCGCACTAAAGAGCCTTTAATCACATCAAGCAGTAATCCCCACAGGAAAAGCATATTTCTCGCAGAGGAAGCCTCATATTCAGACCTATCTTTTTTCACCAGGGACATATTGCTTATAGCTACAGCTGCTCCCTCACGCATCAGCGCTCCCACACAGGGACAGAATTTCCTCTCAATATGGCAACTAAAAGGGCCCCCAGGGCTGACAAGACAAGTAAGAGCAGTTCCTCTGTAACCCCCACAGTACACAACTTTTTCAAAGCGGTGGAGCTGGCTACCACTGAGCAAGCTGATAATAACATGAAAGTGCCATCTCCACCCCCAGACCTTGCACATGAGGGGGCCCCAGAGACAATGATAACTAAAGCAGACCTACAGACCCTCCCTTCAAAAGAGGACTTTAATAAATTCATAGGGCAAGTCAGCTCTATGATAAAAACCAGTCTATCTGAGGTCAGGAGGGAGATTAGTGAAATAGGCTCCAGAATAGCCCAAATAGAGGAAGATGCGGAACACACAGATAGAATATTAGACGACCAAATCCACCATGTAACGCAACACTCCACTATCATAAGTCAACTGCAGGATCAGGTGACCTGGATAACAGGGGGCGACGTCAGAACATCAGAATTAGGGGGGTCCCTGAGCACATCAAGACCTCAGAACTCCTCCCATATTTACAAGTTCTATTCAATACCCTGATGGACAATGACGAGGCAGTGGAATACCCTCTAGACCGTTACCACAGAGCTCCCTAGGGACATTGTAATTAAATTCACAAGCTTTAGGGACAAAGAGAATATCCTTTCAGCTGCCAGGAAAAAATCCCCCATTTCACATAATGGGTGCACCTTACAAGTTTATGCAGACCTCAGCCAGCTGACCCTGAGTAAAAGAAGGGAGGCCAGGTATCTTACCCTACACCTAAGAGATCTCGGGATCCCCTATAGATGGGGTTTCCCCTTTAGCTTAAGAGTGTTGAAGGACAATACCACTGCGGTTTACAGGACAGCGGAGGATCTGGAGGACTTTTGCTCGCTCCTTAAAATTCCGAAACCCAGCCTTCCAGCTCTTCAGGAGAGCCCAAAGGAACAGCGCACATCAAACTCATGGAGACAGGAGTGGACTCAGGTCCCCTACAGGAGGAAAAACAGACCATCAGCAAAGAATCCTGATAACCAGGAGGTGACCACTTGACTCGTGGAACTTTTCTGGCAGTAGCATTTTGCCGCATCAGGCCCGCAGTTTGGCGAGGCTTTCTCCCTCTTTTATTGTGTCCCTCACTGGACTTATGAAGGGAGGACATGAAAGAACTTTCACCGTTAGCCTTATCCTTTACACTATTGGAATATGTAAAGTATTGTTTCTACTTATATACTTTAAGTTTGGTTGTTACACAAAATGTATGCTCAAACAATGTTAGGTTATTCTGTTTTTTATAGCCATTGGGGGGGTGTAGTGTGCTAGAAAGAGAAATATACACTTGGCTTAGTCTTACGCAATAGGGGTACTGATGCAGTTAAATGTAAGTGATGCCATAAGGCTATGTTACTACATCTAAGACAATGCAACTGGAACATTAGTCCCAAGAAACTAAGACTCTATTGCCGACCTTCTACCACAAGGTGTAGCAGTTACTTATTCCCCTCAACCTCTAGTTAGTTACCAGAGGCATAGGATGCTTCTAGTTAGTGCTCAAGTTTTACAGTTAAAATATGTTTATGTTTGTATGGTTTTCGTTAATTGTGTATCTTACCATTGCAGATATACTCTTCTCAACCCTTCCCCTTTGGACCCTCCACCCCATATCCCTCATCCCTGGCCCGGCCGGAGCCACAGACCCCACACAACGGTTCACTGTCAGGTAATCTATTCAATCACCACATTTCACAGGAACTCAGCCACCACACCCATCAGACCACAATCATGTTCAATGCTCCACTCACATAGCAGTATAGTATGGCTTCATTAGGAACCCAGAGAACCCTCCACGCGGGACAACACCGCATTAAACTTGTCTCTCAAAACACAAAGGGACTGAATTCCCCCACAAAGCGTTCCGTCACGCTCTCTTGCTTTAAAAAGGCTAGAGAGGATTTGGTTTTCGTGCAGGAAACACACTTTTCGAGGGACAACTCCCCCAGGTTCACAAATAGGGATTACCCTAATACATATTTAGCTTCACAAACAGATAAATGGAGGGGAGTTGGAATCCTGATCCATAGGTCATTGCCGTTCCAGTTGTCCACTATGGAGGCGGACACCGGTGGTAGATGGCTTATCCTCGTTGGCCTCCTATATAACCGACCAATTACTTTGGTCAATGTATATGCCCCAAACCTGAAACAGGCTCAATTTTTCAAAAAGATAACAAACAAGATACTGCAGGTCCAGAAAGGATCATTAATTATAGCTGGTGACTGTAACGTGGTACTGGAGCCGGAAGTAGACTGTTCCCAGGGCCGAGGCAGCATCCCCATTAAAACCCTCCAAGACATCAGATCATTCACTCATAAACTTGCCCTGATAGATATATGGAGGGTTAAGCACCCGAGCCAGCGGAACTATACTTTCTTCTCTAACCCTCACAAGTGCTATTCGCGCATTGATTACATCTTCACAGATCAAAGCACCTATAGTTTAGTGAAAGACGCTGATATTGAGCCCACTAGTTGGTCGGATCACGCCGCAGTGTCGGCAACCTTAAATTGGTCTGATAAACCCCTGACCCCCTATACATGGAGATTAGACGAATCCCTGTTAAAAAACCCAGTTTTTTCTAAGCATATAGCAGAAAGGATAAAAGAATATTTCGCTCTCAATAAAACCCCAGATATTTCCCCACACACACTATGGGAAGCCCACAAATGTGCCATTAGGGGGGAAATGATCAAACATAAGGCAGGCCTGACTAAGCGGTACCGGGAAACCTATAACTGTATGATACAAAAGATCAGAGAGATAGAACAACGCCACAGGATATCCCCGACGGATGGGTCCATAACAGACAAGCTCAGAAAGGCTAGAAACTAACTAAATAGCCTAATATATAAAGAAGCCCAATCTAAAGCACTATACCTTAAGAAAATGTATCTAGCCAACTCCAATAAGATAGGGCCTTCCCTGGCGAGATCCCTTAGGGAGCAGAAGCTTAACTCGTATGTACACAGCATAACTGACTCGGCCGGCCACCAAGCCTTAGGCAGCCACCAAATCGTAGAACAATTCAGAGCGTATTATAGCAAACTATATAACCTGCCGCAACCGCCACTAGCAGCGAATCCTATGGCGCAAGAACAATACATAGCGGAGGCTGACCTCCCGGCCCTTTCAGCAGAACAATCGCAGAATTTAGAAGCTCCCATCACGTCCTTAGAAGTACTCTTAGCAATAAAATCCCTTCCCCCACGCAAAAGCCCTGGCCCTGACGGGTTTACAAACTTATACTACAAAAATTATAGACAGCTCTTGGCCCCACACTTAACATCCATGTTTACAGCAATAGACACAAAACAATCGTGGCCCAAGTGTAACTTAGAAGCTCATGTCATAGCCCTGCCAAAGGCGGATAGGGACCCGCAAAAAGTAGAGAATTATAGGCCTATATCTTTGCTCAATTCTGATATTAAGATTTATGCAAAAATTTTAGCAACCCGCCTGAATTCAATTCTCCCTCAAATAATCCATGTAGACCAGACGGGGTTCATCCCAGGGAGGGAGGCGCGGGATAATACCATTAGGGTAATCCAACTAATAGAGCACGCCAGCCGGTCGGAAACTCCTTCTATATTAATATCCACTGATGCGGAGAAGGCTTTCGACCGGCTGGACTGGCAGTTTCTGCGCTCGTGCCTGTCCGCCTTTGGCTTGGGCGACCTAATGACCAGTAGAATCCTTAGCTTATATACCCAACCTTCAGCGAAAATAAAGGCTAAAGATGTTCTATCTGATATTTTTGGAATTGGCAATGGCACGAGGCAGGGTTGTCCCCTGTCCCCGCTCCTCTTTGCCATATCTATGGAGGTGCTGGCCTCACATATTCGGCGCAACCCCAGAATAACAAGTATAACATTGGGCCCTAACACCTATAAGCTAACCCTTTACGCGGATGATGTCCTTGTACTCTTGACATCCCCAAGCACATCACTTACTTACTTATTAGAAGAATTTGATCGTTTTAGTGCACACACAAATTTCCTTATTAATGCGCAGAAGTCAGAAGTCCTAAACATTAACTTAAAAAAACAATCTTACGAAGCCCTACGCTTTTGTTGCCCATATAAGCTTAACCACGATAAACTTAAGTACTTAGGGATACAGCTCACGCCAACATGCAACAAACTATTTAAGCACAATTACATTCCTCTCATGCACAAACTCAAAAAGGAACTTGACAATTGGCAACATAAACCAATCTCGTGGTGGGGCCGGATACAGGCTGTCAAGATGACTGCCCTCCCGCAGATTCTCTATATATTATAAACTGTACCAATACACTTACCCTATACTTACATAAGTCAAATACAAACAATGCTAAACTCCTTCATCTGGGGAAATATTAAACCGCGTATTAGCAGGAAACTCATCACAGCCCCACTAGGAGAGGTAGGACTGGGAGTCCCGTCAATACTGGCATACCACCAGGCTGTAGTTATGCAGAGGGTAATTGAATGGCACAATACAACAAACACTAAGGCTTGGGCATCCATTGACTCTTTCCTCTTAAAGACACCAAGTATTGGCCCACTTAGCTGGGTTAAAAACTCGGCCAGACGCCCCGTGGTGGGCAATCCCTGCTCTATGGCCACCTATTTAGAACTTGGGACGGGATCTGCTCCAAAATAAAAGGCATTTGTCCCCCATCTCCCCAATGTCACCAATATCATATAATGCAGAGTTTGTGGGGGGCTTATTGGCGGAGAAACCTAACCTGGCGGGAGGAGAATACACAACACCATTTGTTAACCTGGTATCTAACAACAAATTAAAGACCCGCACACAACTCGCAGAAACGGTGGGCGGAGCTTTCTCGGGATGGCTCAAATATGCACAGCTCACACACCTACTGAACATCTCACCCCATAGGGACAGCTTACTTAGAAACCTAACACAATATGAAAGGCTTTGCCTGACCGGTATTACACCCCGCGGCTCCTTGTCAATGTCCAAAAAAATGCTCGACGCGGCACTTACACCGAAACTCCCTTCGTGTAGATTGCACTGGAAGAGAGAACTAGGTACAGAATTTTCTGAGGAGCAATGGCAGGTTATCCTACACCACACAGCTAGGTCTTCTTCATTGCCCAGGTCCCTGGAGCTTAACCACAAAGTCCTTTTCCGCTGGTACCTCACACCAGAGAGAATAAGGCAAATCTATCCGGGCGCGGGGGTGACCTGCTGGAGAGGATGTGGATCCGCTGGATTGATGTCCCATATCTGGTGGCAATGCGCCTCTATATCCCCATTCTGGAGGAGAGTAGAGATGGCCCTTAGGGAACTACTAGGGGCATCATTTCATTTATCACCTTCCCTTGCCCTTTTAAATCTAAAACCGGAAAAATATGAAAATATAAATGGAAATTAACACAAATCAGTTTAAATAGCGCCAGG
The DNA here is from genome assembly GCF_027579735.1 of Bombina bombina. Classification (NCBI taxonomy): domain Eukaryota; kingdom Metazoa; phylum Chordata; class Amphibia; order Anura; family Bombinatoridae; genus Bombina; species Bombina bombina. The sequence continues at coordinate 19,318,405 of NC_069507.1, read as the reverse complement.
GCCCTGGTGGCTCGACACTGGAGATCTGCATGCATCCCTGAGATACAGGAATGGATCTCCCTCACCTCAGAACTCTTAGCTGCGGAGGAGTACTCCTATTATCGGACCGGCAACTTAACTTTTTTTCACAATGTCCAGTTTTACTGGGACTGCCTGTCCTTGACCTACCAGCAAGCACCGCCCAAAACAGCTGTGGCCAACTCAATACCCTCTTTTAAAGTGAAGTTAAATAAATGCAAACCCACCTCATTTAGGTGGACCCCATCCCGCAAGAAAAAACATTTTCCAGATTCCCCCTCAAACTCAGAGTGCCTCAAGGCGAGGCCCCCAAATTTCTTAACATGGCTGCTTACCATTCGATTCACCTTACGCCGTGAATTTTCTAACCTAACACAATCCCAGGCAGACCACCAAACCAACCAGCATTCTATGTCGGACCAAACAATCACCAAACCCGGGAATAATGCACACAGCCTATCCAAATCCCACTTGATCCTATCAACTAGGAACTTCTGTGCCATGAAACCCAGATCATTACCCCCCGGGTGAACAACCAAAATATGAGGAGGAGAAAAAAGCCTAGCATAATTCACAACTGTCTCTAACAGCTGGGACCACCTTATACCCCTGATCCCAAACCACCTCAAAATAACCTTCTCTCTACTGAAACCCAACTGAGCCCCGTTTTCTTTTACTGCTGAAGCCTTCCTTGCCCAATAAACGTAAGAATGGCTGACCAGCCAGCACCTCAAAGGACCTGCGAAAAGAAAATCAATTTAGCAAAAAAACTCTAAATCACTAACCCCGGCCTCACATACACCCTGAAATGACCAGACCCACACCTTCCAATCTTCTTAATTAACGAAGGCTCCAAACCCAAAAGTTGAGTTTCCGTCGTGGCCCCGATACGGAAAGAGTGCAAACTGAATTCGCTAGCTTTTAAACCCAACAAAACAAGAGACTTCCAAACTGGAAAACTGATCGACCCTTTATTCAAACAAATATCACTACAACGAAGCCCACTGGCACATTTCTTGTTTCTACCCACCAGTTCGGAGATCCTAAAAGCCCAGAAAAAGGCCAAGACAAAAGCAGCCTGGAACAATAGAACTTCAAATTCAGAAAAACAAACTTGAGGAAGAATTGCCACCAACCTCTTCAACAAAGAAAAAAACACCGACCTTCTTCCGTCCCTAACAGACTTCCCTCTGCACAAACCCCGAACAGCCATCCTGACCACAAAATTCTTAGTAACATCCTTCAACCCACCCAATTGAAACAAAAAAGCCAGAGCAGCCATTCTCTTACGAATCTCAGCTACAGAGAATTGCTCTATCCCCCATTGCTTTACCCATTCCAACAGGACTTCCAGACAAATATCCCCCAAAGCCATCCAATCCTGGCTTCCCGCCACTGAAACCCACAACTGCCATACCCAGGCATAAGCCCTCCAGGTAGACTGAGCAAGAGCCCCTTTTACAAGGTCCCATACTACTGATAGCCCAGTAGCTACAATTCCCTCAGGCAAGTCACACTCTCCGTTTCCGCCTCCGGAGCCTCCAGCCTGAAACGCTCCAACTGAAAATGGGACAAGGCATCAGCAATTGAATTAACTTTGCCGGTACATGCACCGCTCTAAAAGTCACATTAAGCCTCAAGCATTCCAATACAAACTCTCTCAGTAAGCTAATAACCGGGGGGGAATTGGCAGTCAAGATATTAATTGAACATACCACCCCCATATTATCAGAATGGAAACACACCGGCTTGTCACAAAGCTCAGAGGCCCAAACTTTCAAAGCCACCACCAAAGGGAAGAGTTCCAGAAACTTCAAGTTTTTTGTCAGACCCTTAGCTTCCCAATCCTCTGGCCAAGCCTCCGCACACCATTTTCCATTCAAGTATGCACCGAAACCACAAGAACCAGATGCATCCGTGAACAGGCACAGACGTTCATCGGACCAACCAACCTCCTGAATCAAAAACCAGCCATTGAAGTCCTTCAAAAAAAAAAACGACCATAACCATAGATCATCTTTCAACACTTTGGTCAGACGAATATGATGATGAGGTGCTGTAACCCCCATTATTGCCAATGACAGCCTTCTACAAAAAACTCTACCAACTGGAATAATTCGGCATGCAAAATTGAGCTTACCCAACAAGGATTGCAAAAGCTTAAGCCACGGCCCTGCTGGTGGGCCACGACCCGACATAGCCTCCAGACTCACGCTCGGACAGGCCCGTCTTTACACATGTCCAAAATTTCAGATGGGCCTGTTAGAGTGCCACTGCGCATGTTTGTATGCACCACTGCGCATGTCTGTATGCACAGTGTGAACGGGTAGCGGCGCACTGTGAGTAGCGGCGAGTGGCATGCAGAGCGGATCGGCTCACAGGTAAGGAAGTCCACTGTCACCAATGACAAATAATTATGGCGACTGACAGTAATATGTATATTTAGGGCGGCCACTGGACACCAATGTGTATGTGTACACTGTGTATATATATATATATATATATATAACCCACTGACAACAATGTGTATGTGTACTGTTTGTATATATATATCCCATTGGCACCAATGTGTATGTGTAAACTGTATATATATATATATATATATATATATATATATATAGTTTACAGTGGGTTAATTTTATGATAATTCATTGGTGTCAGTGGGATATTTTTTATATATATATATATATATATATAGATTTATATATTTTGTATCTATATATATAGATTTATATATATATAGATATATATATATATATAGATTTATATATATATATATGTATATATATATATATATAGCTACTATAGATATATATATACAGTATATATAAAGATATATATATATATATACCCACTCCCGATGCTTACCGGGCCCTAGACAGGTCCAGTTAAAACTTACCGGGCCTTGAGGTCACTTAGGTTGAGAACCACTGCCCTAGCTGACTTTAAGTTCCCAGCAAATTTCCCGCCCTAATGTTCTATGAATGGAATCACAAACCCTGTACTAAAACCTGACAATAGCAGTTCTGCATCCTCCTCTGACCGCCAATCTCTGATGAAACTTCTCGTGATACCTCCACCAAGCCATGCCCCCAAAGGTCCTATAAGCACTCGCAATCTCATAGAAATAACAAAAAAGAGGGCCACCTTGCTCAGGAGACCTTTCCAATACCACACTAGCAAGTATACAAAATGCCTTGGACCAATTCCCAAGAGTCTTAGGAAGCTTCCTATACCTCTTCCTTTCTTCCTCTTCTTTTTTGCCCTTCTCCGACTTCTCATCCTCTTTAATTTCAACAACCTGGTCCAGTGGTAATAAAGAAAAAAATCTCCAGAAAATCACGCTTCCAGATATTCTCTTTTACCTCCAATGTGAGATGGATCCCCAATGGCCCTATGGAGCATAAACACAGCCGTCTCAATGCCTCTTCTGCCACCTACATAGAACTACCCACCGCCGAAACACCTGAGACTATCGTGACAGAAACCGCCCCACTAACCGGCGTTAGCGACCTGGCAGAAACCACACTGGCCCCTGACACCCACGCCTTCTCTACCGTTTCCCCCCCTCTTGGAGCCTCCAAACTTGCCAACAATGCCTTCAATCCATTCAACAGCTTCTCACGTTCACCACTCAGTAAGCCAGATCCTTCCACCACAGCACCCCCAGCCGACTCACCTGAAGACTGTGCAGCCATCCTAGAACTCTCCCGACTAGCTGCTCCAACACTAGGAACGACTTGGGTCGCTACGACATCTTCGCGTCTCCTTTCACCTTCACCCGGCCTGTGACTCACACTCGATTTCTTAGAAGGTGACCATCCTCTCTCCCTTCTTGCACTACCTTTAGATCTTTCTACCCTCGCCCAAGTAGGCGAATGGACTTCAACAGTCTTCCTTATAGTGGAACGTGATCTGCGTCGGCCGTGACCCAACTCTGATCTTCTCCTTTAATGCCTGCTGGGCACCGTGATATCTCCAGTTCCTGGGGACTGCAAAGCACGGGAGGGTATGAGTGCCTGACCCCCCTGTAGCCCTACCCTCCTGGACCCCTACGCGATCTCTCTTGCTACTAACCCTACCCCCACTCAACCTTCTCCCCCCTGAAACCCTAACCCCCCTCTGAGGAGAGATTAAACGTAAAAGCTGCGCCAGGGCGGACACATTGCCTACCTGACCAGCCGTACTAGGTCCCGGTAATGCAGTTTGCATACACTCCTCCTCCTCGAAGTCACTGCCAGCCTCCAATTCCAGTAGCGGCTCCGTAACCTGGTCCCTTTGAGCTGTAGGGGCCTCTTCCCCTCCACTGGAAAGGCTGTGAGTCAGTGAATTTTGAAGATGGTGGGGCACGGGGCCTCGTCCCTGATCTCGCCCCTTGTAATAGAGCCCCGCCCCTCAGATGGCTCAAAATATTTGAACCAGTATACACTAGTCCCACTGTTCTTTAAAAGAATAAAAAAATAAATTGAACCAGGGAATTAACTATGTTTTTCATATATTCATATTCCTGATAAGAATTTGTCGTACATATTTCCAGTGAATTTTATTTTATATTTTATTGATAAGACCAGAAGTGCTTAGTGCCACTAAGCAGTCAGAGTTGCAATGCATTGGACCCCCATATTTCCAGGACAGTTAAACTTATTACAGTAAATACCCATACATATGAATGTTTCCTATTGCAAAATACATTTCTTGACCATGTTGCACATTTTTAAACACACAGTGACATCACCTATTTTTTTCTCCTTGTTATTTTGATAAGGGACAACAGATTACTTCATTTATGGCAGATGAGACTTCTAGTCCACCAAGGACAACAGTATTGCTTAACCCCTTCAATGTCAGAGACGTCTGTGAGACACTTGAACACATGCTGCATTCCTCATTACCAGTCTGCTCAGTAATTTGTTATAACAGCTTTTAGAGCTCTCAGGGTCAGGCTGTGCAGCAGTGGTCCCTAGATTATATCAGCACTGCTGTTCACAGTCTGGCCGTGTAAGCTCTAAAAGATGTTATAAAACAGATTACTGATGGCTAACTGGAAATGAGGAATGCAGCATGGGGAACGGAGAGCACACAACTTCAGACCCCTCCCCCACACCACCGTTCAGAAAACTAGGCTTCAGCTCTGCATCTAACACAGGTCCCATATTTTCCTTTACAGTGAGCTTCCATACGTCAGCAAAGGCTGCTACAAGCAAGTTCTCCAGCATTTAAATCTCTGCTTCTCTGCTCACAGCATTTCAAGCATTGCTAACACAATGAAAAGTGCCGTGAGCAGAAGTGAGAATTAAATGCAGGAGAGCTGGAAAGTGCTGTGGAATTTGCAAGGGTCTCTGTCTAGGGCAAACAAAATATAACGTATATAACTATGATATAATATGATCCTTGCAGCCACAGAGTCTCTGAGCATATCTTTCCTACAGGCACCGGAGCCTGATACAAACACACCCACATATCCTGGTCCAGCAACATTTCGCAGTTAACACGCAATTTGAAGATGGAGCTGCGTCACCATTTACAGATTTCTTTTTTTTTTTTTTTTTTAATGAATTTTTATTAAAAGATTCGAAGTGACAACAAAGGCAAATATAGCACAAATGACATAGTAACAATCATGGGTCAGTATCGTTATAAACAATTTGTGCGCATCTTTTCAACTTTTGCTAACAATAGAGGAAAAACATTGTTGTCAACAATCATAGAGGAGAAGTTAAGGGAACTTATCAAGAGTAAGACAAGAAGTGTAGTATAGGTGTTTGAACCCTCAATGGCTTTACAGTTTTTAGTGAATCTTTTATATATTTTTGAATTTTTTGTGTATTCATATCTTTGACCCTCCCAAATAGAATGGAAAGGAGAGGGTCAATGTAGGAATCGAAAGGAAGGAGAAAAGATTAAGGCAGATGAAGAGAAGAGAGGAAAAGAAGAGGAGAAAGAGAAAAAAAAAAGGGATAGAGGGAGGTTAGGGGGGTATGAATGAACCAGTAAAAATCCGAGGGGGTCAGGATTTTATGTCAAAGAGCTCAAATGGTCTTGTTCCATATTGCTTTCATAAATTCGTGTGTTTCCAACTTATGTGTTTTTAGGTAATAGTATCTCTCCAGGGATAACAGGTCAGTGACCATAGATCTCCACTCATCTGTGGACGGGATTGTTTGGGATTTCCAATATTTAGGGATGAATTTTTTGGCAGCTGTTATCATGATCAGTAACAGAGGTTATCTACCCCTGTCAGTATAGGTAGGGAAAGGAACAAGATAACATTCGGATCGGGAGGGACTTGGGTCGACACTATATCAGAAATTGCTGAAAATGTGTCCCTCCAGAACTGATCCAGTTTGGGACATAACCACTGAGGGGAATATCTTGTGAAGTCGGGAGGGGGTCAAGTACCAACGGCAGGAGAGCTTCAGATGGATTTCCTGAACTCCTGCCGAGACAGAGGACTTTTTAATTAACCATTTACAGATTTCTAACATCCCTTTATTCATCCTCAGGCCCCAAAATTCTGCCAAGTTCCTCCACTCCCTTTAATCTGTCTGCTAATATCAAAACAAATAACGGATCTACCTATTCTCAGTTTTGTCTCTCAACTCTGCTCCCTCTCAGTCTCAGGCTCGCTCCTCTCTGCTATCGGCTATCTCCACAATGAGATTTCGTGCCGTCGAGCTGGGAGGAGTTGTCAAGCATCATCACGTGGCTGTAAATGATGACGTATACTGTATCACTGCCTGTCTGATTGGTAAACACCTCCCACCCTCGCACAGGCTGAAGTGTGCGATCAAGAGAGTATGGGGATGGGTGGAGGCTGGGAGCGCGTCTGCAGGCAAATTTAATGAGGCGCATAGACACTGGCATATGTTAGCTACTGCACGTGCGGTTAGGGGTTAGTACATCTAAAAAACTTTAAAAAAAAATTGTTTTACATTTAAAACTAAAAACAGTTTGGCTTTTATTTTTTTACAAATTAAATATAATTTTTCCAATAGGGGGGCTATTGGAAAAATGATATTTTATTCAGATAATATTCAGATTTTTTTTTTCTTCTTGTGGGCTGGGGGGGGGGCACGTGTGGGTGTGTTCAAATGGAGGAGCCTCCACTGCCGTGAGTCTCCAGGAAAATCTCTGCGCAAAAAATAAAGACGTTAAGCTCTCACACCCACCGAAAAGTTAACCTAAACAAACCAATCCCTAAACCCCCCCATCTAACACCCCCCCTCCCAAATAATGTCTAGCCAAATAATATAACCCTATAAATAAAAGTAGGCAAAGATAAATTACACCAATTGAGCCAACAATAAACATAACCTAGGACCAAAGCATTTTCTCTTTTTTTTTTTAATAAACATAACAAACCAGCAATATAACAACACTTCATAACACACCCTACTTGAATTGTATATAACTCTTCCACTTTTTTTTTTAGCACAATAAATTAAAACCCCAGACAACCTAAAAGAAAATAAACAAACTCCTACTTATGCATGTATTATTACCTTAAATTCCCTTTATTTCATTAATTTCCCCTTTTTTTTTAAAAAGAAAAAATACCCTGCCAAAACACCTAATGAATAACAAACAAACTGCAAAACAATTACTGAACCCGCACTTCATTATTAACGCTTTCTTTTTTTAATTTTTTTTAAAAACCCTAAAATAATGGTAGCCCCTTAACAAAATAACTACCCTTTAGTCTAAATATAAACCCCTTCATCTTTAAACATTTACAATAATTGCTCTCTTTTTTTTTTTTTTAAAAAGGCCTCCAAGCCGTAATAATTCAAAACCAAACATTTGTCTTTCCCATTTCCACCGCCACACTTCCTTCCAAATTTCCGTGCCCACCAGGCCATACCCGTCACCGGCTTCACTGGCTCCTCTTCTCTCCCGGTCCTTCAGTGCGCGGTGACGTCATCACCACGCACCGTTGCTCCACCGGTTCTTGACGCCAGAAGACCTCCGCTTACTGGGCCTCACTGCAGACCTCCTCCTGGATCCTCCTGGATCCAGACGCCTCAGGACTCGCTGGAGGCCCCGCTGCCCGCACCGGCCTCCTTCTTCTGGAATCTCCGCTACCGGCATCCCTTGACGAACCTGCACGAGGCTCCTCCACCTACTTGAGCTGCTCCCATATACAGTCGACGCATCTGACAGGTAAGAAACTTAAGCCGTGATGCTCCCAATCAGGTAAGTATAGAAAAAGGGTGCAAATCCACTGACCCACCATTGATTTCAAACCTCAGCAAAAACCACGCCCCCTTGTCCCTTACCTGACCCTCAATTCATCCAATAGGGGTCAATTACCCCTACCTCAATAGTTTCGTCCGGGGGGTGCTCCTTTACATGGTATATGCTACAACTGAATAGATTCTACTGATTCTACTTATTTCACGTTCACTTAACCTGTTAGCCCTCATTGAAACTTGGCTTTCCTCCTCTAACACAACCGCTGTAGCCTCTCTGTCCTATGGCAGCCTGCACTTCAGTCACACTCCCAGGCCTGGAGACAAACAAGGAGGAGGAGTAGGAATTCTCCTGTCTCCACACAGTACCTTTCACTGCATTCCTTCACCCCCCTCTCTTTCCTTCTCATCTTTTGAAGTTCACGCTATCCGCCTCTTCTCCCCTATAGCTCTTTGTGTTGCAGTTATCTATCGGCCCCCTGGCCCAGCATCACAATTTCTGGACCACTTTGAAGCCTGGCTTCCACATTTTCTATCTTCTAATGTCCCTTCTCTCATCTTAGGGGACTTCAACATACCCCTTGATAAGCCTAACATGCCAGCTGCCTCTAAACTTCTATCCCTTACCACCTCTTTAGGCTTGTCCCAGTGGACAACATCTCCAACACACTGTGAAGGCAACTCCATAGACCTGGTCTTCACAAATCTCTGTGCTGTTTCCAACTCCCGTAACTTCCCTTTCCTCTCTCTGACCACCATCTATTAACTTTCTCTCTCACTCTACCTGCTACACCTTTGCAAGCCCCCAAAAAACTGCTACCTCACAGGAATTTAAATGACTTGGATCTCACAGACATTTCCACTCAACTGAGTCCTCTGCTCTCTGACATGTCATCCCTCTCTTGTCCAAACTTCGTGACTCTACAGTATAATTGGGCACTAAAATCAACACTTGACAAAACTGCACCCTCAACTCTTCGACGTACATCAATCACTCAACGGCAAAAGTGGCACACTAAACAGACCAGATATCTTCAGCGATGCTCACGGGCCGCTGAACGGCAGTGGAGGAAATCACGCACCTTTGCTGATTTCCAACATTATAAATTCACCCTTAAGTCCGACAACTCAGCCTGGCAAAACAAGTCTATTTTTCTTCCCTTGTGTCATCTCATGCATCCAACCCCAGAAAACTGTTCTCAACCTTTAACTCCCTTCTACGTCCGCCTGCCACCCCGCCCACTACCAACCTCACTGCTCAAATTATTGCTGATCACTTCAAAAATAAAATTGACACCATTAGAAAAGAGATCTGCATCTCGCACCACGCAAACCCAGCGATCCTACCCACCCCTTCTATTAAAAAAAATCTATGCTATTTCCCTCCTGTAACAGAGGAAGAAGTCTCTGAACTCCTATCCTTGGCTCATCTCACAACCTGCCCACTTGATCCTATTCCTTCACAACTTATTCCCTCTCTCTCTGCTTCACTAACCCCTACCCTAACTTATCTCTTTAACCAATCTCTCACTGCTGGCACATTTCCTGACACTTTCAAGCATGCGTCAATCATACCAATCCTAAAAAAGCCCTCGCTTGACCCCTCCACACCTTCTAACTATCGACCGGTCTCCTTACTTCCCTTTGCTTCAAAATTATTGGAATGACTAGTCTATAATTGGCTAGCTGAATTTCTCACAACTAACTCCTTACTTGATCCACTACAATCTGGTTTCCGCCCTAAACACTCAACAGAAACCGCTCTTGCTAAAGTAACAAATGACCTGTTATCAGCTAAAGCAAAAGGCCATTACTCCTTACTAATTCTTCTTGACCTGTCCACAGCTTTTGACACAGTTGACCATCCTCTCCTCCTAAAAATACTACATTCATTTGGCATCCGAGACACAGCCCTCTCCTGGTTTGCATCATATCTGTCAAACCGCTCGTTTTCAGTTTCCTTTAACAACATATCTTGTGATCCTATGCCTCTCTCAGTTGGAGTACCGCAAGGCTCTGTCTTGGGTCCCTTGCTTTTCTCTCTTTATACATCCTGCCTTGGAAAACTTTTAGCCTCCTTTGGATTCCAGTACCACCTATATGCTGATGATACCCAAATCTATCTTTCCTCTCCTGATATCTCTCCCTCTTTACTCAACCAGATTTCTGACTGCCTCTCTGCAATTTTCTCTTTGATGTCTTCACACTACCTCCAACTCAATCTGTCCAAAACTGAGCTGCTTCTTATCCCCCCTCTTCGAGACATCCGACACCTGACATTTCTCTGATGGTTGGAGACTCTATTCTCAACACCTCACCCCAGGTCCGTTGCTTTGGGGTCACACTAGACTCAGAACTCACATTCAACCCACATATACAAACGCTTACTAAATCCTGCCGTTCACACCTACACAACATTTCAAGAATTCGTCCCTTCCTTACTCAAAAAACTACAAAAATACTTATTCATTCCCTCATCCTGTCTCGCATTGATTATTGCAATCTACTCTTAATTGGCCTTCCAAAACACCGCCTCCCCTCCCTCCAATCTATTATGAATGCTTCTGCTATACTCATCCACCTAAGTCGATGATCTACATCAGCTGCTCCGCTCTGCCAGTCTCTACACTGGCTCCCCATACACGCCAGAATACAATTTAAAGTATTAGCCCTAACCTACAAAGCACTCAACAGTCTAACTCCCAACTATATTTCCTCTCTCATCGTGAAATACTCCCCATTCCGTCCTCTTCGATCAACCTCTGACCTACGTCTCTACACTCCTATTATCTCTACATCCCACTCCCGCCTCCAAGACTTCGCACGTGCTGCTTCTGTCCTCTGGAACTCTCTATCCCGCTCCATCAGACTGTCTCCAACCTTGTATAGCTTCAGACGATCCTTGAAAACCCACCTATTCAGAGAGGCTTACCATCTCTCCTCCATCCTGCATCCGAACCAAACTAATACATGTACATGAACTGCTTGACTCACTGCTGCAACTACAACCGATGTAACAAGCTACCCCAACCTTACGTGAGCTGTCCGGAGCAGGGCCCTCTTCCTCCTGTGCTAGATTTGTTTAGTCTTGTTATGTTTTGTATCGTATCACAAATCCTGGTCATTGTATACCCCTATCATTGAACCCAGCGCTACGGAATTTGGCGGTGCTATACAAATAAATGATAATAATAATAATAATACTGACAAACGTCACACTTTACAGCTGTGTCTTCCTGGAACTCATCTTTATGGCAGATATATCAGATTACCCCATCTTCTTCAACAAGGACCAGGGTATAAAGTAATGAAAGACCATCTCATCCAAGGTTAGACATTTTGCCATGAAGTAACTGAAGTGTTGTTGGTCCTCATTCAGTTATAGAACATGTTATATGCTCCAGTATTAGATATCTCTAGAAGATTGGCCCAATAAAATGACATACATGTCCCACCACTGAGTGAAAGCCAATTTATTATAACTCTCACCCAAGGGTGGAACTTGGTTCATTCTTACCCAAGATGATAACAGAGCATACTTGTGGGCCTATTTATCAAGCTCCGTATGGAGCTTGATGCCCCGTGATTCTGGCGAGCCCCTTGGCCTCTACCTAAGGACGGACATTTTTGGGCGTCAAGTGGGTAAAAAATGGTCAGTTTATAAATAAATAATTTTCCTCTGTCAAACAATGGTTAACTTGTTTTCTAAACAACCTCATGGTCATTATACTGTAGGACAGTGAGTCTAGTTCTAAAAACATAAATATTATATGCAGTGTCAGGTTATATGAAATAGAACTGAAAAAACATAATATGCTACAATGCAACGTAACTGGGTTTTACTTTGTATAAAATCATTGTAACTCATCAGTCTGGTCTCAGATGGGGTAAGATGGGCTTATGTTCCTTGTATTGCCCTGGTCAGTGTAGTATCCTGGCTGTATCTAGGATACAAACAGATGTCACTCACAATTGTCAATGCATTTTACTATTTCCAGGATTTCACTACAAGTGGATTTTGGATGTTCTAGTATCTTGCGTACCGGAACAGATGCTAATAATGTATAATACACATTTTATATAACGTATATTGTGGCCAAGAACTGTTTTTGGTGTCACAGATGTGTTTACAGTACAAGATTGGGGAATAAAATAAACCAATACCTAATCCCCAAAACCGTCATAAACAAATAATTATCTGATTTTATGGATTCATAATACAAACATGGTGCTGTTTTCCAACATGATTAATGCACAAAATATCTTATTGTACAAATATAATCTACTTTAGTACAGAACTCTGTGAGCGATTAATGCTTCTCTGCTTCAGCAAAGGACCCAGATAAAAAGTTACATTATCTTTGATATTTATAGTCCAGAAGGATTTCAGATGTTTTCAGGTGTCATGACATCCACTTAATAAATTATGGGGGTCACTTATAAAAAGAGGCTGCGCAAGTCACCACTGTCAGATAACTAGAAATGTGCAGAAATAAAGATACAAATGTGTTAGCTATATGAGCCAATAAATGGACAGGGCTGAGCATAAGAGGAACTGATGAACCATTAGCTATCAGCGCCTTCCTCCTCTCACAGCTTTGTATTACTTTATTTGCTGTATTGTCTCTTATGCTTTTTATATTTCTCACATTCTCTGTCATATTTTTCTGTCCTTGAACTTCCACATCTACAACAATTTTCTGTTTGTTTTCCTTTTTATTCTATTCTTCTATCTGACCTCTCCTAGCCCCCTCACTGCTTATTACTGATTTCAAATAACTTCTCAGCTACAAAGATAACATTTATTGTTCTCTCCACTCCTAACCCAACGTCTATCTCTTGTTCACTAAAGATTTGCTAATGACTGGTGTGGTTTATTCTTAAATTGTCTTAGATCGAGCATCTCACAATACGCATATTAGCGCTCTCTCTGGCATGTGTGTGTGAGAGTGTATGTATGTATTGGGTACTTGTAAAGCGCAGCTAATCACCCATAAGGGTCTCAAGACGCTGCTCATTTTATCGACCTGGGAAGGATGAAAGGCTGAGTGGACCTCGCCGGGGATAGAACCTGCAACTCTCATGTTGCTACAGAGCTCAGCCACAGTGCATTAGCATGCTGAGCTATCTGTCTGGCTTGCTGAGCTATCTGTCTGGCAGTGTGTGTGAGTGTGTGTGTGAGAGTGTGTGTATGTAAGTGTGTGAGAGTGTGTGTGTGAGGGAGACTGTGTGTGAGAGAGTGTGTGTGAGAGAGAGAGTGTGTGTGTGTGTGTGAAAGAGTCTGTGTGACAGGTGTGTGAGAGTGTGTGTGTGTATGTGTGTGTGCTTGTGTGTGTGAGAGAGAAAGTGTATGTGTGAGTGTGTGTGTGTGTGTGTGTGAGATAGTGTGTGTGTGTGTGAGAATGTGTGTGTGTATAAGAGTGTGTGTGAGAAAGTGTGTGTGTGTAAGAAAGTGTGTGTGTGTGAGAGAGTTTGTTAGTGTGCGTAATTATGTTCACATATCTGCTTTATATGTGTGACTATAACTATTACTGTGTGCAGTATATATCTGAATATGAATATTAGTGTGTGTGCACGTATCGGCTGTATATATGGGAATATGACTATTAGTGTGTATGCACGTATCTGCTGTATATGTATGAATATAACTATTAGTGTGTGCACGTATCTGCTGTATATGTATGAATATAACTATTAGTGTGTGTGCACGTATCTGCTGTATATGTATGAATATAACTATCAGTGTGTGTGCACGTATCTGCTGTATATGTTTGAATATAACTATTAGTGTGTATGCACGTATCTGCTGTATATGTATGAATATAACTATTAGTGTGTGTGCACGTATCTGCAGTATATGTTTGAATATAACTATTAGTGTGTATGCACGTATCTGCTGTATATGTATGAATATAACTATTAGTGTGTATGCACGTATCTGCTGTATATGTTTGAATATAACTATTAGTGTGTATGCACGTATCTGCTGTATATGTATGAATATAACTATTAGTGTGTGTGCACGTATCTGCTGTATATGTATGAATATAACTATCAGTGTGTGTGCACGTATCTGCTGTATATGTATGAATATAACTATCAGTGTGTGTGCACGTATCTGCTGTATATGTATGAATATAACTATCAGTGTGTGTGCACGTATCTGCTGTATATGTATGAATATAACTATCAGTGTGTGTGCACGTATCTGCTGTATATGTATGAATATAACTATCAGTGTGTATGCACGTATCTGCTGTATATGTATGAATATAACTATCAGTGTGTGTGCACGTATCTGCTGTATATGTATGAATATAACTATCAGTGTGTATGCACGTATCTGCTGTATATGTATGAATATAACTATCAGTGTGTATGAACGTATCTGCTGTATATGTATGAATATAACTATCAGTGTGTGTGCACGTATCTGCTGTATATGTATGAATATAACTATTAGTGTGTGTGCACGTATCTGCTGTATATGTATGAATATAACTATCAGTGTGTATGCACGTATCTGCTGTATATGTATGAATATAACTATCAGTGTGTGTGCACGTATCTGCTGTATATGTATGAATATAACTATTAGTGTGTGTGCACGTATCTGCAGTATATGTGTGAATATTGTAACTTGAATCTGAAAACCAAGATATGACAGCTCAGTAGATATACTCTCTTGGAAAAAAAGCTACTTTTAAACAAAGGACACTAAAAGAAAGAGATTAATTTGATTTAATTGAAGGAAATTGGAAGTTGTTTTTTTTTTATGTTTTGTCTTGTGAAACTTTATTTTTCCAAGTACTCCTCTTTTGCAGACAAGAAGTTACATGCTGCAGGCATTACTCTCAATCTCTCCAAATGCTTAGCTAAAAGGGCTTTTCCCTGGCAGTAAGAATATTAGAAACAGGTAAATTATACCACACACCATCTTGGAAACCTATATACATAGGTGTTTAATAAATAGAAAAATTGACAAACACCATCTTCAGTTCTGCTTCTTCTTATAGAGCGACTTGGCACTTCCCGCATAAATTGGAGAATAAAGTGAATACATCATGCTATCAAATGACATATCACACTCCTATACAACAGCACTTGTCTATTACAATGTATTATGCATTACTGTTTCAGAAAATTGATTAAGCGCTCGCTATTATTATGTTTCACACTGCCCAGCTTTATTTCTTAATTCATACTGTTTCCAAGAATGATAACATCAAACTCTGAGGCAAATTGTCCGCCAGCTTGCTTTGGCGATATGTCGTGTGATAAGGCACCCGGAACTCGTGCCTTCATTCCTGGCAGAGAACGCCATGTTTATTTTGGGTAAATGCCCTTAAGTTTCTGAAGGTGGGGAGATCATAGTAGTGCTGGCCCAGGTAACTTGTCGACCTACCAGGCATTTGCCCAGAATGTCCAATGGCCAGTCGGGTCCTGCAGTAGAGCTTATGGAAGAGTGTTCTCTTGAGCACAATGCTTCCCAGCAATGCAGAGAGACAAGCTCGCGTTCGCCTTGCTGTCGACTTGTAATGCACATTAGCGTGCGCTGATATCACTCAGTGGAGCGCAAATATCACTTTCACAGGTTAGTTTCAGGTTTCATCACTTAAGCAGCTCATGGCCTGTGAGATATTATGTGAGGTTGGAAGAAGACAGAAATTCCATTGTGTTCAACCTCAAGATCAGACATCCAAACACTTCACTGCAGACAAATAAAAAGCATTTTAATGACCATATATGAGTCATGTGCAAACCTCATAATTTAATTGTTATTGGAACTGTATTTTATTTGATAATATTTGAAAAGGAAATAATTAACAATTAATTTATTCACATGTGATCTGAGCATTACCAAAAACGTTAATATTGAAAAAACACACACAGCCAAGATGCACGGCTCAGAACGTGTCACGTGTGTTTTCAAGTATAAGACCCTAAGGTCAAGTTCCACAATCCTGCAACAGGCTGCTGGGAAAGCGTTTATTGATGGATCAGAGTACAGAAGTTGATCTGTGAGTTACAGTGGGGGTTTTTGTGACATAAATGCATTTGAAAATCTTGTGATGTCAGTTTTCAGTCTGTTTTCAAATGGATTGAAATGCTTTGCATTTGAAAATTCTGTGAGAAGCCATCAGCGGTGCTTTGCAATGGAATCTTCCTGACGGCTTAGATTAGATAACTTTGTAGTTTTTGGACGGCTGTTCAGAGTACTTTTTTGGCACTTTTATTTTCAATATATTACATAGTTCTACATTTGTCCTCATTATTTTATTTTTATGTAGAAAGACATCATTTACTTGAGATCCTAGAACTATAGGGATATAATGATAGTATATGATTAGTGTTAGTACTGTTGCACAGTATGGCTTTCATGGGAATAATTCAGACCTATGTATTTCTTTATCACATCTCATATGACAAGGCTGAAATTAATAACTCATTTATGGCTGAATTTTCTTCTTACTGAGTGGATCTTTTATGACATTTTTAAATATCTTCTCAGCAAGTAGCTCTGTTCAATCACACAAATGTCTGCAGAGCTCTCGAGCACAAGCAATGCCCTCATCACATAACGAACAGAAGGAGGATACTCTGAGTGTTAACAGCAGGGGATAGTCTGCCCTAACTTGCTCTAAGCTGAGAACTTGCACATCTATAAATCATCAGAAAAAAACTGATATGTTTGTAATGGAGTTGCTCAGGTAGAAAATAGATTCAAGTAGAAATAAGTATTTGGCAAATGCCATTTAATAGCTTTTTAATGAGGGGAAGGAATAATCTTATGTAATTAAAACTTCTGTTATTAGCAATACTGATTATGGCTTCATTCTGGAACTGTTCAGCTCGTTACTCATATTCAACATTTTTATTTTTTCAGGGAAGTCTCCACAAAAGTCATAGTTTTCTTTTTTATATAAACAGACCACTATTTTTTATAAGCCCTCTTAAATGAATCCTCCATGCTGAAAGACATATTGTAGTAGGAAAAATAACCTGCTATGCACCTCCCATTACAGAAGGAATTACTTACAATGCACCTCCCATTACAGAAGGAATTACTAGCTATACACCTCCCATTACAGAAGGAATTACATGCTATGCATCTCCCATTACAGAAGGAATTACTTACTATGCATCTCCCATTACAGAAGGAATTACTTACTATGCATCTCCCATTACAGAAGGAATTACTAGCTATACACCTCCCATTACAGAAGGAATTACATGCTATGCATCTCCCATTACAGAAGGAATTACTTACTATGCACCTCCCATTACAGAAGGAATTACTAGCTATGCGCCTCCCATTACAGAAGGAATTACTTACTATGCACCTCCCATTACAGAAGGAATTACTTACTATGTACGTCCCATTACAGAAGGAATTACTAGCTATGCACCTCCCATTACAGAAGGAATTACTAGCTATGCACCTCCCATTACAGAAGGAATGACTTGCTATGCACCTCCCATTATAGAAGGAATTACTAGCTATGCACCTCCCATTACAGAAGGAATGACTTGCTATGCACCTCCCATTATAGAAGGAATTACTAGCTATGCACCTCCCATTACAGAAGGAATTACTTACTATGCACCTCCCATTACAGAAGGAATGACCTACTATGCATCTCCCATTATAGAAGGAATTACTTACTATGCAACTCCCATTCCAGAAGGAATTACTTACTATGCATCTCCCATTACAGATGGAATTACTTACTATGCACCTCAAATTACAGAAGGAATTACTTACTATGCATCTCCCATTACAGAAGGAATTACTTACTATGCACCTCCCATTACAGAAGGAATTACTAGCTATGCACCTCCCATTGCACCTCCCATTACAGAAGGAATTACTTACTATGCACCTCCCATTAAAGAAGGAATTACTAGCTATTCACCTCCCATTACAGAAGGAATTACTTACTATGCACCTCACATTACAGAAGGAATTACTTACTATTTATCTCCCATTACAGAAGGAATTACTTACTATGCATCTCCCATTACAGAAGGAATTACTTACTATGCATCTCCCATTACAGAAGGAATTACATACTATGCACCTCCCATTACAGAAGGAATTACTTACTATGCACCTCCCATTACAGAAGGAATTACTAGCTATGCACCTCCCATTACAGAAGGAATTACTAGCTATGCACCTCCCATTACAGAAGGAATGACTTACTATGTACGTCCTATTACAGAAGGAATTACTTGCTATGCACCTCCCATTACAGAAGGAATTGAATTACTAGCTATGAACCTCCCATTACAGAAGGAATTACTTACTATGCACCTCCCATTACAGAAGGAATTACTAGCTATGCACCTCCCATTACAGAAGGAATTACTAGCTATGCACCTCCCATTACAGAGGGAATTACTAGCTATGCACCTCCCATTACAGAAGGAATTACTAGCTATGCACCTCCCATTACAGAAGGAATTACTAGCTATGCACCTCCCATTACAGAAGGAATTACTTACTATGCACCTCCCATTACAGAAGGAATTACTTACTATGCACCTCCCATAACAGAAGGAATTACTTACTATGCACCTCCCATTACAGAAGGAATTACTTGCTATGCACCTCCCATTACAGAAGGAATGACTTACTATGCACCTCCCATTACAGAAGGAATGACTTACTATGCACGTCCCATCACAGAAGGAATGACTTACTATGCACGTCCCATTACAGAAGGAATTACTTGCTATGCATCTCCCATTACAGAAGGAATTACTTGCTATGCACCACCCATTAGAGAAGGAATTACTGGCTATGCACCTCCCATTACAGAAGGAATTACTAGCTATGCACCTCCCATTACAGAAGGAATTACTTACTATGCACCTCCCATTACAGAAGAAATGACTTACTATGCATCTCCCATTACAGAAGGAATTACCTAATATGCACCTCCCATTACAGAAGGAATTACTTGCTATGCACCTCCCATTACAGAAGGAATGACTTACTATGCACCTCCCATTACAGAAGGAATGACTTACTATGCACGTCCCATCACAGAAGGAATGACTTACTATGCACGTCCCATTACAAAAGGAATTACTTGCTATGCATCTCCCATTACAGAAGGAATTACTTGCTATGCACCACCCATTAGAGAAGGAATTACTGGCTATGCACCTCCCATTACAGCAGGAATGACTTACTATGCATCTCCCATTACAGAAGGAATTACTTACTACGCACTTCCCATTACAGAAGGAATTACATGATATATATCTTATTATAGATTACTTCCTATATACCAAAAACATGGGTTTAATTGAAATATACATGCCCTCTTTATGTGTTTTGCTTTGCTAGTTAGACAAACTTTATACAAATGGTGGTTCTCATGGGGGGACAAAAGCAACCGCAATGTTTGCCCTTCCACTGGGCTAAGGAAGAGGATGAGGATGGACAAATTTGCTCCTCCCAGCCATATTTCCCTCCTGCCTAACCACACCTAATGACCTAGGCACACCCCTACCCACCCAGTAAATCCCCCGGATCTCCCAATTCCACCTATGGAATGTTTGTGGCCCCTTCCCCATCAAAATATGCCCCCAAATGTAATGGTTACTGTACACCGCCACTGCTTTATACCCATGTGATATTATTATTATTTGTTCATAGGGACCCAAAAACAAATGCGTGGCTCCTCGGAATTACCTAAGGCGTTGCCCAGCCTTTGTCATCTGGCCAATACTCCACTCCAACCTCTCTATCTGTGATGAGACAGGCCATGACCTCCCACCTTTAGAGTTTAAAATATGTACTTTAACCCTTAGGGGGCCTTGCTGGTACCTGCTGTCAGTGGCGGTTCCCTAACAAGGGAAGCTAAAACAGTATGGGCCCTGGACTTACGAAGAATGGCTCGATTAACCCTAACTTTGCTATGTGGACGCTAGAATCACCCTAACGGCAGCCGTAATTACTCACTCTGCCAAATCAGAGTCAGGGAGGGAAAAAGACTTGCAGCTGTCCCACAGGAAGAAGAGGCCCCAAGCCTGGTGCAGAGCCTTTTTAACAGGTAGGAGTGACACTCCCCCAAAACAGCAACATTGTTGCAGACTGAGAAACTTCTCTCCTTACTCTCCCTGCAGGCCTTAACCCTTAAGTCTCTCCTAGCCTATTTGGCTCTCCGTTCTCATAAGGGTAAAAGGCCTAGCTGGTCGCTACCAGATAAGGTGCCCTTTTAACATAACATAAATAACTTAAGACTTAACTAAAAAACGTAAAGTAACACACTGACACATAACTGGCAATTTGATTAAAATTCAACTTTTAAAACTGACAACCATAAACTGGCTGCAAATTGGATGGCAGCAAGTGTCCTCAGCGCGACAGGGGGTCAATGGCCAGGGGCAGCAGGAAAGAAACACTCCGTTCTGGATAGAGGCAATCGGGAGTTGCAAAGACCCAAAAACAAAAGCAGGGCTCCTCGGAATTACCTAAGGTGTTGCCCAGCCTTTTCCATTCGGCGATTACTCCACCCCAACCTCTCTATCTGCGATGAGACAGGCCATGACCTCCCGCCAAGAGGAACTCTTCACGCCAATATAAAGTAATAGGGGTTTTTTTTGGGGGGTTTTTTTTTAGGGCTGTAAATGTAAATATTTTGAAACTGAATTTTTTAAATTTAGTCCAGCATCTGTAAGATGTACCCCATCAGGTCTGTATAGTTGTCTGATGCTGGACGTAATGTTTTTGTGGCGGACAACAAAACCACCACCACCAGTCACGGCTTTGCCCACCACTCTATTCACTTTCTTGCGAACTCTATATGCCGCACCTGCAGTCCCATGAACCTCCAGTGGAGCCTAGCTATAATGTTGGACCACCCTATGGCAGCCTCTGAAGCCCATGCCCGTAACCAGCCAAGTATAATGTTTATAAGTTCCAAAGCTTGGATGGAACCAATATCATTTCCCCCTAAGTGCATTATGAGGATATCCGGTTTACCCCACCATCTCTGTGCTTCTCCTGTCTGGGTTGGCAAGTCTCTCCAGCTCATCCCTCTCCTGCCTAACCATTTTCTAGGGGAAAAACCTAGCTGGCCATTATGCGTGGCTGTGGCTCTGATGGATGCCCAATGGACGAATGAGTGGCCAACGATCCATATCTGCAAGGCTCTTCTGGAAAAACCTAAAAAGAAACAACTGTTAATATTTGCAATTATGACTGGGACCCTGTGGAAGAATTAAGTGGGTGAACATATAAGCAATATCTGTTAGATCGTCATCTGCTGAGGCGCCATATCTGTTCCACTGGCTTGCCTGAGGAGACTGCACTTGTGGCCGCCCCAATTCTAAAAGAGTGCGGGACCACTCTTGCGGGATTCAAGCCAGCATGCTCAACCGCTACTTTCAAAACTTTCCGAAACTGATATTATGAAACTGATATTATGACAAGGGCATGCAGTCAGCATTAAGAACTGTCTGGGAGTATTGGGGCAAATTCTTATGTAGTCTGAAAATAAGGGGATAGGGCAAGAAACACTATCGGCTTGTGGAGATAGGGTAAGCCAAGTGCTGTTACCGTCCTGATCAACGTGTAACATAATTCCTGAGATGCGATCAGATTTAGATGGGGCAGTAGCTCCCCAATGCGCAAGGCACCACAGAATACCAGGGCAAATGCCGCTTTAAACAGAATAACCTCAAATGGGGAAGAACAGACTGTCGATAATGACAACAGAAGACTCTGAAGCCTGTCTATAGTTATGAGTTCTCTAGCAACAGGGGCTTTCTTCTTGAGCCTCTCCAACCCTTAATAATTTGCCTAATTATAAAATTTGAAGAAATATCTGGAAAGTGCAATAATTTATTAAAATATGACAGGGCTGCTAATCTAGATTGTACTGCACCTTTACGTATGTCACAGGACCTCATGCGAGATAACCATTCCATCAGCGTAATGTGAGACGCCTGAGCTACCGACTGACCTGAGTCTCAGCAAAAGGATTCCCATTCCCTCCAATGCTTGACATAGGTGTTCCATGTGCGAGGTGCGAGGGAAAGTTTTATTAGTGGAAGTATGGAGGTCCAGGATCTGCCAGCTGCCAAAGGAAATCTGGACAAATAAGTCTTTCCGCAGCAGCTTGCGGGGCTAGCTTTCTAAAGAGTGGCTGATTAAAATGGGAAAGGGCATCAGCTATGGATTTGTTAATTCCTGGGACATGCTGTGCAAGGAAATTGATGTTAAATTTGAGGGAACAAAGAACTATTAGTCTAAGATATCTAATTACTAAGGGGGATGATGCAGATCGGTTATTAATAGCGTGCACCACGCTCAAGTTGTCACACCAAAATATAACTGCACTATTTTGCAAACTGCGGCCCCAAAGTTCTAGTAACAAGGCTATGGGGAAAATTTCCAATAAGGTAAGGTTTCTGGTGAGGCCTTCCGATGCCCAATGTTGAGGCCAGGGACCTGCGGCCCTCTGCCCTTGAAAATATGCACCATAACCCTGGGACCCAGAAGCATCTATGAAGAGATGCAGGGACTGACTAGGGACAGAATTGGATCTCCACAGACAAATCCCATTAAAATCAAAGAGAAAGTATTCCCACACCATTAAGTCTTCTACCATGTCTTGTGACAGGACTACTGGCCGATTACTTTTTTGCGCACCTTTCAATGGAGCTTGTAGTGGCCTATTAAAAATCCGACCTAAGGGAATCACCCTGAAGGCAAATGTTTCTGGTTCCTGTTATAGTAATCATAGCTATCTAATAAGTTTTTTGAGATATCTTTACCTTTGGGTTCTGGAGAAAGCCCTTTTTTCTGTTGGTTTGACCTATTACATTTGCTAGCGCAGTCCATTTCTTCTGTTCTGTTTTTACTATGTTATCTCTGTTGCAGGGTTCTCCATGGATCCTGACAAGTTATCTGCAGTTCTGCAGTGACCTCGCCCAGTTGGTCTTCGGTTTATTCAACGTTTTTTGAGGTTCGCCAATTACTATAGAAAGTTTATTAAAAACTTTTCTTCCTTGGTCAAACCTATCACAGACATGACCCGTAAAGAGAATGATCCACTCCATTGGTCACCTACTGCCATTAAGGCCTTTGATAGTCTTAAGACTGCTTTTGCTGCTGCTCCAGTTCTGGCTCATCTTAACCCTGTCCTGCCTTTCGTTCTTGAGGTCGATGCGTCTGAGACTGGAGTAGGTGCCCTCTTGTCTCAACGTCCTATGCCTGACAGTTCCTTGCATCCATGTGGTGTCTTCTCTAAGAAATTGTCTCCAGCGGAGTGCAATTATGAAATTGGCGACAGGGAATTACTGGCCATAATTTTGGCACTCAAGGAATGGAGGCATCTTCTCGAGGGTACTAGCGTGCCAGTGCTCATTCTTACTGACCACAAGAATTTAACTTATCTATCTGAAGCAAAACGTTTGTCACCCCGACAGGCCAGATGGGTGCTATTTTTGTCTCGGTTTAATTATGTGGTCTCCTACCTGCCTGGTAGTAAGAATGTTAGGGCTGATGCCCTCTCTCGACAATTTTCCCCTCTGTCCAAGGAGGAGTCTGTACCTACTCCAGTTACACCTCCTGACCATATTTTGGCTATCATACGTACTAATTTGACTTCTCCCTTGTGGGAGGAGATCCTGGCTGCACAAACCAATGCACCTCCTAAGAAACCAAGTGGTAAGTGTTTTGTTCCTGAGAATCTTCTAACTAAACTTTTGCACACTTACCACTATCCTAAAACTGCCGGTCACCTAGGCAAGAACCAAATGATTTGGTCTGTCACTCAACAATTCTGGTGGCCAGGTCTTCGTTCTGATGTTGCTGCGTATGTTGCCTCCTGCTCAGTTTGTGCACAGAATAAGACTCCTCGACATCTTCCTGTGGGTCTTCTTCAACCTATTGCTAATGGTGAGCGTCCTTGGGCACATCTTTCCATGGACTTCATTGTCGATCTCCCTGTTTCCAATGGCAATACTGTTATCCTTAGGGTGGTTGACCTTTTTTCTAAAATGTCACATTGCATTCCCTTGAAGAAGTTGCCTACCGCTCAGGAGCTTGCTTGAATTTTTGCCCGGGAGGTCTTCCGTTTACATGGGTTACCCAAGGAGATAGTGTCGGACCGGGGTAGCCAGTTTGTCGCCAGATTTTGGCATTCCTTTTGTGCTCAAATGGGGATCCAGCTTTCCTTCTCCTCTGCATATCACCCTCAATCCAATAGGGCTGCGGAACGGTCTAATCAAGCTCTGGAACAGTTCCTCAGTTGCTATGTCTCAGATCACCACAATAATTGGTCTGAACTGTTACCTTGGGCAGAGTTTGCTCGTAATAGTGGTAGTAATGCTTCCTCCAAGTTATCCCCGTTCATGGCGAATTATGGGTTTCAACCATCCTTGTTGCCTGATTCATTCATGTCTCAAGGTATTTTCGGCTTTGGAGGAGCAACTCCGGCAACTCCGTTTCACGTGGGTGCAGATTAAGGATTGCCTTCATCGTTCTATACAGCGCCAAAAGTTCCAGATTGATCGTAGGCGTCTGCCCGCGCCTTCCTATCCGGGTTGGTGAGAGAGTTTGTCTGTCCTCCCGCAACTTGAATCTTCACGTGCCTTCCAATAAACTGGCTCCCTGTTATGTTGGTCCTTTTCAAATACTCAGACTGGTCAATCCTGTGGCCTATGCTCTTGACCTTCCTCCTGCAATGCGCATCTCCAATGTTTTTCATGTCTCCCTCTTGAAACCATTGGTTTGTAATCGGTTTACCACTGTGTTGCCTCTTCCCCATCCTATATTTGTTGACAACCATGATGAGTATGAGGTCAGCAGCATTATTGACTCTCGTATGTTCGGGGGCCGCATACAGTATTTGGTTCACTGGTGGGGCTACGGTCTGGAGGAGCGTTCATGAGTTCCCTCCTCTGATGTTCATGCTCCTGCCCTCTTCCGTGCCTTCCATACCCGTTTCCCCAATAAGCCTTTTGTCCTCGCGCGGGGGAGGGGTCGTTGAGGGGAGGATACTGTCAGGGTTTTTTCCTTGTTTTGTTTGTCATGTGCTGCTGGCAGCCATTTTACTCACCTCTATTGCTGACTCTGGTGCATACTGTGTGATGCTGCTCATTTCCTGCACTTCCTTTTATGGCCAGACTGGTGTACATCATCCGTGTGAGACAGGATGCAGTCTCAGAATTGTGATGTCATCACTTATTATTTAAAGGGCCTCTGGTCAGTATGCTTTGCCCTTGCGTTGTCTCAGACCTGTTTGTGAGAACTCCTGTGTATTACCTGGCTGTCTGACATCCCTCCTGTTTCCTGATCCCTGGCTTGTTCCTGACTCTGCTGTTCTCCTTGTTCCTGATTCCGGCTCGTCTGACTACTCACTTTGGCTCCTGACTCGGCTCGTCTGACTACCAGCTCTGGCTTTGATTCCTGGCTTGTTATTTGACTTGTGGACATTTTATTATTTTTTGCTATTAATAAAGGTGTGATTATTTTTGCACTTCTCGTCTCAGTCTGATTCCTGGCACCCTGACAGCAAGTTAGTAACCACTGTTTTACTGATCAGCTGATTACTTCACTTATGCACCGATTTGACTTTAATGAAAACCTGGCCTGTTGGAGGTACTCGAGGACTGTAGCTGAGAAACACTGCACTAAAGCACCAGCTCATCTGAAATGTGTTGATTACCTGGATAATTAAGCACACACACTCTGCTCACATACCCATTCACACAACTCTGTGGCACAGTGCCAGTTACTAAGCAATTAGAATGATGCACAATCTCTACTCTACTCACTACTGTGTTGTAAAAGGAAAAATAATTTACCATAGTAAGAAATCTACTGCTAGTTTCCTATTATGAGTTCAAGAAGCTAAAAAATTGCATGCAGCCCTGCTTAATGGAGCACACACAAACGGCCCTTGCCTAACTTTTAGCCTTACAATGGATTGCTATATACAGTTTAAAAGGTGCCTAACCCAATACCAGCAGATGCAATCATGTAGTAAAGTAAGGCATACATCTCAAATACAGCTCCAATACCAGCAGATAAAAGCATGTATTAAAGTAATGCAAACATCTCAAATACAGCTCCAATACAAGCATATGCAATAATGTAGTAAAGTAATTCATATCTCAACTACAGCTCCAATACCAGCAGATAAAAGCATGTAGTAAAGTAATGCATATATCTCAAATACAGCTCCAATACCAGCAGATAAAACCATATACTAATGTAATGCATACATCTCAAATACAGCTCCAATACCAGCAGATAAAAACATGTATTAAAGTAATGCATATATCTCAAATACAGCTCCAATACCAGCAGATAAAAACATGTATTAAAGTAATGCATATATCTCAAATACAGCTCAGATACCAGCAGATAAAAGCATGTAGTAAAGTAATGCATACATCTCATATATAGCACTAATACCAGCAGATAAAATCATGTAGTAATGTAATGCATATATCTGTAATACAGCTCCAATACCAGCAGATAAAAGCATGTAGTAAAGTAATGCATATATCTCGAATACAGTTCCAATAACAGTAGATAACAACATGTAATAAAGTAATGCATATATCTATAATACAGCTCCAATACTAGCTGATAAAAGCATGTAGTAAAGTAATGCATATATCTATAATACAGCTCTAACACTAGCAGATAAACACATGTAGTAATGTAATGCATATATCTATAATACAGCTCCAATACCAGCAGATAAAAGCATGTAGTAATGTGATGCATATCTCAAATACAGCTCCAAAACCAGTAGATAAAAGCATGTAGTAAAATAATGCATATATCTCAAATACAGCTCCAATATCAGAAGATAAAAGCAGGTAGTAAAGTAATGCATACATCTCATATATAGTGCCAATACCAGCAGATAAAAGCATGTAGTAAAGTAATGCATATATCTATAATTCGGCTCCAATACCAGCAGATCAAATCATGTAGTAAAGTAATGGATATATCTATAATACAGCTCTAATACCAGCAGATAAAAGCATGTAGTAATGTAATGTATATATCTTAAATACAGCTCCAATACCAGCAGATAAAAGCATGTAGTAAAGTAATGCATATATCTCATGTACAGCACCAATACCAGCAGATAAAACCATGTATTAATGTAATGCATATATCTCAAAAACAGCTCCAATACCAGCAGATAAAAGCATGTCGTAAAGTAATGCATATATCTATAATACAGCTCCAATACCAGCAGATAAAAGCATGTAGTAAAGTAATGCATATATCTATAATGCAGCTCCAATACCAGCAGATAAAGCATGTAGTAAAGTAATGCATACATCTCAAATACAGTTCCAATACCAGCAGATAAAAGCATGTAGTAAAGTAATGCATATATCTAAAATACAGTTCCAATACCAGCAGATAAAAGCATGTAGTAAAGTAATGCATAAATTTCAAATACAGTCCCAATACCAGCAGATAAAAGCATGTAGTAAAGTAATGCATACATCTCAAATACAGTTCCAATACCAGCAGATAAAAGCATGTAGTAAAGTAATGCATATATCTCAAATATAGCTCCAATACCAGCAGATAAAAGCATGTAGTAAAGTAATGCATATATCTCAAATACAGTTCCAATACCAGCAGATAAAAGCATGTAGTAAAGTAATGCATAAATCTCAAATACAGCTCCAATACCAGCAGATAAAAGCATGTAGTAAAGTAATACATAGATCTATAATACAGATCCAATACCAGCAGATAAAAGCATGTAGTCAAGTAATGCATATCTATAATACAGCTCCAATACCAGCAGATAAAAGCATGTAATAAAGTAATGCATATATCTCAGTAACAGCTCCAACACCAGCACATAACAGCATGTAGTAAAGTAATGCATATATCTCATGTACAGCATCAATACCAGCAGATAAAAGCATGTAGTAAAGTACTGCATATATCTATAATACAGCTCCAATACCAGCAAATAAAAGCATGGAGTAAAGTAATGCATATATCTATAATACAGCTCTAATACCAGCAGATAAAAGCATGTCGTAAAGTAATGCATATATCTCAGTAACAGCTCCAATACCAGCAGATAAAAGCATGAAGTAATGTAATGCATATCTATAATACAGCTCCAATACCAGCAGATAAAAGCATGTAGTAAAGTAATGCATATATCTCAAATACAGCTCCAATACCAGCAGATAAAATCATGTAGTAAAGTAATGCATATATCTCAAATACAGCTCCAATACCAGCCGATAAAAGTATATATCTATAATACAGCGCCAATACCAGCAGATAAAAGCATGTAGTAAAGTAATGCATATATCTCAAATACAGCTCCAATACCAGCAGATAAAAGCATGTAGTAAAGTAATGCATATATCTATAATACAGCTCCAATACCAGCAGATAAAAGCATGTAGTAATGTGATACATATCTCAAATACAGCTCCAAAACCAGTAGATAAAAGCATGTAGTAAAATAATGCATATATCTCAAATACAGCTCCAATACCAGAAGATAAAAGCATGTAGTAAAGTAATGCATATATCTCATATATAGTGCCAATACCAGCAGATAAAAGCATGTAGTAAAGTAATGCATATATCTATAATACGGCTCCAATACCAGCAGATCAAATCATGTAGTAAAGTAATGGATATATCTATAATACAGCTCTAATACCAGCAGATAAAAGCATGTAGTAATGTAATGTATATATCTTAAATACAGCTCCAATACCAGCAGATAAAAGCATGTAGTAAAGTAATGCATACATCTTAAATACAGCTCCAATACCAGCAAATAAAAGCATGTAGTAATGTAATGCATAAATCTATAATACAGCTCCAATACAGCAGATAAAAGCATGTAGTAAAGTAATGCATATATCTCATGTACAGCACCAATACCAGCAGATAAAACCATGTATTAATGTAATGCATATATCTCAAAAACAGCTCCAATACCAGCAGATAAAAGCATGTCATAAAGTAATGCATATATCTATAATACAGCTCCAATACCAGCAGATAAAAGCATGTAGTAAAGTAATGCATATATCTATAATGCAGCTCCAATACCAGCAGATAAAGCATGTAGTAAAGTAATGCATACATCTCAAATACAGTTCCAATACCAGCAGATAAAAGCATGTAGTAAAGTAATGCATATATCTAAAATACAGTTCCAATACCAGCAGATAAAAGCATGTAGTAAAGTAATGCATACATTTCAAATACAGTCCCAATACCAGCAGATAAAAGCATGTAGTAAAGTAATGCATATATCTCAAATACAGTTCCAATACCAGCAGATAAAAGCATGTAGTAAAGTAATGCATATATCTCAAATACAGCTCCAATACCAGCAGATAAAAGCATGTAGTAAAGTAATGCATATATCTCAAATACAGTTCCAATACCAGCAGATAAAAGCATGTAGTAAAGTAATGCATATATCTCAAATACAGCTCCAATACCAGCAGATAAAAGCATGTAGTAAAGTAATACATAGATCTATAATACAGATCCAATACCAGCAGATAAAAGCATGTAGTCAAGTAATGCATATCTATAATACAGCTCCAATACCAGCAGATAAAAGCATGTAATAAAGTAATGCATATATCTATAATACAGCTCCAACACCAGCACATAACAGCATGTAGTAAAGTAATGCATATATCTCATGTACAGCATCAATACCAGCAGATAAAAGCATGTAGTAAAGTACTGCATATATCTATAATACAGTTCCAATACCAGCAAATAAAAGCATGGAGTAAAGTAATGCATATATCTATAATACAGCTCTAATACCAGCAGATAAAAGCATGTCGTAAAGTAATGCATATATCTCAGTAACAGCTCCAATACCAGCAGATAAAAGCATGAAGTAATGTAATGCATATCTATAATACAGCTCCAATACCAGCAGATAAAAGCATGTAGTAAAGTAATGCATATCTCAAATACAGCTCCAATACCAGCAGATAAAATCATGTAGTAAAGTAATGCATATATCTCAAATACAGCTCCAATACTAGTTGATAAAAGCATGTAGTAGACTAATGCATACATCTTAAATACAGCTCCAATACCAGCAAATAAAAGCATGTAGTAATGTAATGCATAAATCTATAATACAGCTCCAATACAGCAGATAAAAGCATGTAGTAAAGTAATGCATACATCACAGTTACAGCTTCAATACCAGCAGATAAAAGCATGTATTAATGTAATGCATATATCATTAATACAACTCCAATACCAGCAGATAAAAGCATGTAGTAATGTAATGCATATATCTATAAAACAGCTCCAATACCAGCAGATAAAAGCATGTAGTACAGTTATGCATATCTCAAATACAGTTCCAATACCAGCAGATAAAAGCATGTAGTAAAGTAATGCATATATCTGTAATACAGCTCCAATACCAGCAGATAAAAGCATGTAGTAAAGTAATGCATATATCTGTAATACAGCTCCAATACCAGCAGATAAAAGCATGTAGTAAAGTAATGCATATATCTATAATACAGCTCCAATACCAGCAGATAAAAGCATGTAGTAAAGTAATGCATATATCTCAAATACAGCTCCAATACCAGCAGATAAAAGCATGTAGTAAAGTAATGCATATATCTGTAATACAGCTCCAATACCAGCAGATAAAAGCATGTAGTAAAGTAATGCATATATCTCAAATACAGCTCCAATACCAGCCGATAAAAGCATGTAGTTATGTAATGCATATATCTCAAATACAGCTCCAATACCAGCAGATAAAAGCATGTAGTAAAGTAATGCATATATCTATAATACAGCGCCAATACCAGCAGATAAAAGCATGTAGTAAAGTAATGCATATATCTCAAATACAGCTCCAATACCAGCAGATAAAAGCATGTAGTAAAGTAATGCATATATCTCAAATACAGCTCCAATACCAGCAGATAAAAGCATGTAGTAAAGTAATGCATACATCTCAAATACAGCTCCAATACCAGCAGATAAAAGCATGTAGTAAAGTAATGCATATATCTATAATACAGCGCCAATACCAGCAGATAAAAGCATGTAGTAAAGTTATGCATATATCTCAAATACAGCTCCAATACCAGCAGATAAAAGCATGTAGTAAAGTAATGCATATATCTATAATACAGCGCCAATACCAGCAGATAAAAGCATGTAGTAAAGTTATGCATATATCTCAAATACAGCTCCAATACCAGCAGATAAAAGCATGTAGTAAAGTAATGCATATATCTCAAATACAGCTCCAATACTAGCTGATAAAAGCATGTAGTAGACTAATGCATACATCTTAAATACAGCTCCAATACCAGCAGATAAAAGCATGTAGTAAAGTAATGCATATATCTCAAATACAGCTCCAATACTAGCTGATAAAAGCATGTAGTAGACTAATGCATACATCTTAAATACAGCTCCAATACCAGCAGATAAAAGCATGTAGTAAAGTTATGCATATATCTCAAATACAGCTCCAATACCAGCAGATAAAAGCATGTAGTAAAGTAATGCATATCTCAAATCAAGCTCCAATACCAGCAGATACATAGCCTGATATTGCAAACTGCACTAGGCATCAGTCTTTGATTGATTGTATTTGCACCTGCCACAATCTTTTTGTACAACATTATGATTTTGCACAGGTTGGCATGCGTGCTCTGGCCTTTTTTTTCTCAGTAGCAGAATGCAGATGCAAGGACCTATATATATAAACAGTCACTAATAAGATAGCACTCACTGGATTTAAAAATAAAACTTAGCTTTTATTGTAGAATTTTCAAAGATTAAAACGATCCTATAACGTTTCAGTGCCAACCAGCACCTTTATCAAATGGTTCAAACAGTTCCTTCAGGCAGATGAGAAAGCCTGACATTCACAGGGAATGAATGGATCATTTTAATCTTTGAAAATTCTACTATAAAAGCTAAGTTTTATTTTTAAAGCCAGTGAGTGCTATCTTATTAGTGACTGTTTTTGTATATCTTTGATACAGCACCCTAGTGGCTGCTCACTCAAATATTTGAGGATTGGAGTGCAGGTGTTTATTTACCAAGTGATATATATATACTGTATATGTATATATGACAGAGGGAGTGAATAAGCGCTATAGATATTGAAATTCCTAAGGAATAATGAGAAAAGCTCTGTGATAATGCTACAGTCCTCCTGTGTACAGGGAGTGCAGAATTATTAGGCAAATGAGTATTTTGACCACATAATCCTCTTTATGCATGTTGTCTTACTCCAAGCTGTATAGGCTCGAAAGCCTACTACCAATTAAGCATATTAGGTGATGTGCATCTCTGTAATGAGAAGGGGTGTGGTCTAATGACATCAACACCCTATATCAGGTGTGCATAATTATTAGGCAACTTCCTTTCCTTTGGCAAAATGGGTCAAAAGAAGGACTTGACAGGCTCAGAAAAGTCAAAAATAGTGAGATATCTTGCAGAGGGGTGCAGCACTCTTAAAATTGCAAAGCTTCTGAAGCGTGATCATCGAACAATCAAGCGTTTCATTCAAAATAGTCAACAGGGTCGCAAGAAGCGTGTGGAAAAACCAAGGCGCAAAATAACTGCCCATGAACTGAGAAAAGTCAAGCGTGCAGCTGCCAAGATGCCACTTGCCACCAGTTTGGCCATATTTCAGAGCAGCAACATCACTGGAGTGCCCAAAAGCACAAGGTGTGCAATACTCAGAGACATGGCCAAGGTAAGAAAGGCTGAAAGACGACCACCACTGAACAAGACACACAAGCTGAAACGTCAAGACTGGGCCAAGAAATATCTCAAGACTGATTTTTCTAAGGTTTTATGGACTGATGAAATGAGAGTGAGTCTTGATGGGCCAGATGGATGGGCCCGTGGCTAGATTGGTAAAGGGCAGAGAGCTCCAGTCCGACTCAGACGCCAGCAAGCTGGAGGTGGAGTACTGGTTTGGGCTGGTATCATCAAAGATGAGCTTGTGGGGCCTTTTCGGGTTGAGGATGGAGTCAAGCTCAACTCCCAGTCCTACTGCCAGTTTCTGGAAGACACCTTCTTCAAGCAGTGGTACAGGAAGAAGTCTGCATCCTTCAAGAAAAACATGATTTTCATGCAGGACAATGCTCCATCACACGCGTCCAAGTACTCCACAGCGTGGCTGGCAAGAAAGGGTATAAAAGAAGAAAATCTAATGACATGGCCTCCTTGTTCACCTGATCTGAACCCCATTGAGAACCTGTGGAGGGAAAGGAGGGAAAACAGTAAACCTCTCTGAACAGTGTCTGCGAGGCTGTGGTTGCTGCTGCACGCAATGTTGATGGTGAACAGATCAAAACACTGACAGAATCCATGGATGGCAGGCTTTTGAGTGTCCTTGCAAAGAAAGGTGGCTATATTGGTCACTGATTTGTTTTTGTTTTGTTTTTGAATGTCAGAAATGTATATTTGTGAATGTTGAGATGTTATATTGGTTTCACTGGTAAAAATAAATAATTGAAATGGGTATATATTGTTTTTTGTTAAGTTGCCTAATAATTATGCACAGTAATAGTCACCTGCACACACAGATATCCCCCTAAAATAGCTATAACTAAAAACAAACTAAAAACTACTTCCAAAACTATTCAGCTTTGATATTAATGAGTTTTTTGGGTTCATTGAGAACATGGTTGTTGTTCAATAATAAAATTAATCCTCAAAAATACAACTTGCCTAATAATTCTGCACTCCCTGTATGGTACAATCAGTCTTTACTTAATCTGTGGGAGGAAATAATCCAGAGTGTCTCACAGCCTAATCTCCAGGCAACAAAGAGAATCCAAAAGAGGAAATCTCAGCAAAATCTAGAAGAAACAGAAGAGGGAAGGGCGCACAGACACAAGGATCCTGGTGTAGTATGTTAAGTAACCAGAGGCATGATACAGCACAAAATTTGCACTCACGTGTAACAACCTCAGCACTATGAGGTATACTGTAGGCAGGGAGGCTTCTCACAGCCAGTAGGATCCTCTTATTCCAGCTCTTTTTAGACTCCCCCAACAGAAGATTAACCGTTAACGGAGAGCTTTGCAGCTGGCTGACCCACTGTCAGAGAACACGTGTATGGTAGATGATGCAGGCACTGAGGGGTTAAAGCATTTAGCAACAGGAGGTGTAAAAACGCTTGTACACTTTATTAGCCTGAACTCCAAGGCTTATGAACAATGACCTTAAAAATAATAACTGCCTGCAAGCAGCCTGCAATGTGATATAGGTAGGATGTACACAGTCTAACTGTGTTTTATATACTTTTAGCATTGTTTTAACAGTGCCAAGGCACTAAGTTTTACTTAACACACTGAGGTGTGTCAGTACATCTTACCTATATCACATTGCAGGCTGCTTGCAGGCAGTTATTATTTTTAAGGCATGTAATTTTAAACAACTTTCCAATTTATTTTTTATCACCAATTTTGCTTTGTTCTCTTGGTATTCTTAGTTAAAAGCTAAACCTAGGAGGGTTCATATGCTAATTTCTTAGACCTTGAAGACTGCCTCTAATCTGAATGCATTTTGACCACTAGAGGGCATTAGTTCACGTGTTTCATATAGATAACATTGAGCTCATGCACGTGAAGTTACCCTGGAGTGAGCACTGATTGGCTAAAATGCAAGTCTGTCAAAAGAACTGAAATAAGGGGG
Organism: Bombina bombina; assembly: GCF_027579735.1. Classification (NCBI taxonomy): domain Eukaryota; kingdom Metazoa; phylum Chordata; class Amphibia; order Anura; family Bombinatoridae; genus Bombina; species Bombina bombina. Next base: position 19,283,476 of record NC_069507.1, on the reverse strand, counting down.
CAGTTTGCAGAACTATAGATACAAGGTAATCACAGAGGTAAAAAGTGTATTTCTATAACAGTGTTGGTTATGCAAAACTGGGAAATGGGTAATAAAGGGATTATCTTTCTTTTTAAACAACAAAAATTCTGGTCTAGACTGTCCCTTTAAATGACTGAAACTGCAACAGTTTTTTTTTCACAGGAGTTGCAGAGACTTCTACTTAAAGCGATAATATTTTTATATTTTTAGTGTTTTAGGTTGAATACATATTTTATATTTTAAAGTTTGTTTACTTTCATATAGCAAAGCAAATATGTGCAAGTTTTCATTTAGCACCAGATTGTAGAACGTTTTGCTACTAAAATGTGCAGCTCAGATTTCATTATTTGTTCTTGTGCTCAAGTAGATTATGCTGACAAACTTTACAAAAAAATCTTTCCACTCCAACTAAAATCTGGACACTGCTGTAGTTGAGGCTCATTATTCTATGTGACATTCTCAGCTAAAGTGTCACAGTTTATTCTCAATATTGTTTGTGAGGGAGTAAGTACCATAGGGGTAAAATAAAATTACAAAAACTATATCATTTGTTAACTATTGCTTTAGATTCCATTTAAGCTTCTGATGAGTAAAAAACAAAATCTTTCATTTTGGTTGTGATACACCTGCAGCATTGTAAGACCTTTTGGTGCCAACAAATGTTACAGAAAGGGCCAGAGGCAAAGCAAAAACGTATTGACCTAACAGATCTCTTTAGTCTCTGCTAAAGTTAACTCAACATTGATTCAATAACAGTCCTCTACAGCCTCTTCAAATCTATACGCCTAGATTACGAGTTCTGCGTTAGCCTTAAAAAGCAGCGTTAAGGGGTCCTAACGCTGCTTTTTATCTAACGCTGGTATTAAGAGTCAGGCAGGAAAGGGTCTACCGCGACTCAAGGCTACCGCAAATCCTTTTCTATGGGATTTGCCTAACGCTGGTGTTACAAGTCTTGGAAGAAGTGAGAGGTAGACCCTCTACCGCCAAGACTCCAACCGCAAAAAAAGTTTTATGGGCTAACGCCGGAACATAAAGCTCTTAACTACAGTGCTACAAAGTAAACTAACACCCATAAACTACCTATGAACCCCTAAACAGAGGCCCCCCCACATCACAAACCCTATAATAAAAATATTTAACCCCTAATCTGCCGACCGGACACCGCCGCCACCTACATTATAGCTATGAACCCCTAATCTGCTGCCCCTAACATCGCCGACACCTATATTATATTTCTTAACCCCTAATCTGCCCCCCCCCAACGTCGCAGCCACCTACCAACACTTAACGCAGCCCCTAAACCGCCGCACTCCCGCCTCGCAAACACAATAATAAATTTTATTAACCCCTAATCTGCCCTCCCTAACATTGCCGCCACCTACCTTCAATTATTAACCCCTAATCTGCCGCCCCCAACGTCGCCACTACTAAATAATAAAGTTATTAACCTCTAAACCTAAGTCTAACCCTAAAACCTCCCTAAATTTTTCCTACCTTAATTCCGATTGGCTGATAAAATCCTATCGGAATTCGAGGGACGCCATCTTGGATGACGTCATTTAAAGAAAGCTTCATTCGGATTTAGGACATTGGAAGAAGAGGATGGCTCCGCGTCAGCTGGATTCATGATGGCTCCGTTCCGCTCTGGTTGATTGAAGGGTAGAAGATTCCGCTTGGCTGAAGACATCTGTCGCTTGGAGGACCTCTTCTGCCCCAATCGGATGAAGACTTCTGCCGCTCCGGATGTCCACTTCTGGCCCATCGGTGGCCGGCTGGCTGAAGACGGCTCAAGGTAGGGTGATCTTCAGGGGGGTAGTGTTAGTTTTTTTAAGGGGGATCGGGTGGTTTTAGAGTAGGGGTGTGTGGGTGGTGGGTTGTAATATTGGGGGGATTGTATTTTTTTTTACACTTAAAAGAGCTGATTACTTTGGGGCAATGCCCCGCAAAATACCCTTTTAAGGGCTGGTAAAAGAGCTGATTACTTTGTAATTTAGTATAGGGTAGGGCATTTTATTATTTTGGGGGGCTTTTTTATTTTATTAGGGGGCTTAGATTAGGTGTAATTAGATTAAAATTCTTGTAATATTTTTTTATTTTTTGTAATTTAGTGGGGGGTTTTTTTGTATTATACTTTAGTTTATTTAATTGTATTTTAGTTTAGATAATTGTAGGTAATTTATTTAACTAATTTATTGATAGTGTAGTGTTAGGTGTATTTGTAACTTAGGTTAGGATTTATTTTACAGGTAATTTTGTAATTATTTTAACTAGGTAGCTATTAAATAGTTATTAACTATTTAATAGTTCTTGTACCTAGTTAAAATAAATACAAAGTTGCCTGTAAAATAAATATAAATCCTTAAATAGCTACAATGTAACTAATAGTTATATTGTAGCTATATTAGGGTTTATTTTATAGGTAAGTATTTAGTTTTAAATAGGAATAATTTATTTAATGATAGTATTTTTAGTTAGTTTTATTTAAATTATATTTAAGTTAGGGGGGTGTTAGGTTTAGGGTTAGACTTAGATTTAGGGGTTAATAACTTTATTATAGTAGCAGCGATGTTGGGGGCGGGAGATTAGGGGTTAATAATTGTAGGTAGGTGGCGGCGACGTTAGGGAGGGCAGATTAGGGGTTAATACAATTTATTATAATGTTTGCGAGGCGGGAGTGCGGCGGTTTAGGGGTTAATACATTTATTATAGTGGCGGCGATGTCCGGTCGGCAGATTAGGGGTTAATAAGTGTAAGGTTAGGGGTGTTTAGACTCAGGGTTCATGTTAGGGTGTTAGGTGAAGACTTAGAAAGTGTTTCCCCATAGGAAACAATGGGGCTGCGTTAGGAGCTGAACACTGCTTTTTTGCAGGTGTTAGGTTTTTTTTCAGCCAGCTCAGCCCCATTGTTTCCTATGGGGAAATCGTGCATGAGCAAAGTAGTGACTTTAAGAAAGGTAAAATGCATCATAATAAGAATAAGAAAATCAGGTTCGCTGAGACAGATTATGACATAGACACATCAGATCATGACTCCCCTGAAGAATCAGACCTTTCTCAAGGGATATCTGTTTTGGATGTTCCAGAACCGGTTTCGGGTCCCCCAAAAAACAGGGAGGGCCTGGCATTAAAACCAATAAGAAAAAAACAAGAAGGGGCAGTAAGGGAAGAAGGAGAAAAAGTAAAAACAGACAAGAGGCACTATCAAACAAGACAGAACCGGACTCAAGTCCGCAAATATGTCTAAAAAATGTAGTAAACCTTTCACAATATTCACTGTTTACCGCTGAAACAGAGGTTCTCAGTCTAGGCCTTAATTTCTCCCCTACAGCCACTTCAATCTGTTCGACACGATCCTGGATATTAATAAATTTGTCAGGAAACTGACGCTTAAGAAACATTTTTTTGAGGACAGCCAGGATGGTGCCGAACAGATTGAAATTATAACAGATACTACTGAAAGCATTAGCAATGAGATCCAGGAACAGGAGATTTTGTTTTTTCAAGATCAATGTGCTATGGCTGATCTCCTAGCATTGGAGGGGGTTGACAATTCTGAAACTAATGATGCAGGCAAAGTTGTGACTGGGTTATCCAATATAAAGTGGAGGAGTACTTTCTACCCGATACATACTAGAGGGAAGAGTTTGGATACCTTCCAAAGAACTGTTGAACGTAAGTTAATGCAGCTGTCTGAAGAAGTAAACTCCAAGAGACATAACAAAAAATTCCCTGGACATCACAGCAACATTACTACTGAACAACATAAGACCCTTGTATCCCTCATAGGGAACAGTGATATAGTCATTAAAGCATCCGATAAGGGTGGTAATGCTGTTGTGATGGACAGGGAATACTACATATTTGAGTCCCTAAGACAACTCAGAGATGAGGAAGTATATTTATATGTTAAGCTGAAAGAAAACCCCACTATACTTTTCAAAAAGAAATTAGAAAAGATTCTTACATTGGATTGTCAAATCGGTATTTTTCCTGAATACAAGAAGGAGCATTTTTTGCCAAATGCCCCCAATGTTCCAGTCTTTTACTTCTTACCGAAGCTGCATAAAGATCCTGTACACCCACCGGGTAGACCTATCATTTCGGGGTGGGCTCCCTTCTGGAGCCCATCTCTGAATTGGTTGACTCATTTTTGAATCCCCTGGTTGGAGATCTTTTGAGTTACATACAGGACTCTACACAAGTCTTAAAAAGTTTACAAAATCTTGAATGGAAATCAACTTATCATTTTGTAACTGTTGATGTGGCTTCACTGTACACCTCCATTCCATACCACAGGGGGTTTCAAGCCATTTCAGGTATTTTGAACACTCAATCTAAGTATTCTGAAGATGTCAAACATTTCTTGTCAGTTACTATTGAGTTTTTGCTGACACTCAATTATTTTTTGTTTGAGGGGTCTTACTATCTGCAGAGGCGTGGAACAGCGATGGGGACAAAATTTGCCCCATCGTACGCCAACCTATATATGGGTTGGTGGGAACTGCTCCACGTCTATGCAGATAGTAATCCCCTCAGAAAACACATTGTTTATTTTGGCCGCTACATTGATGACCTCCTGTTGGTGTGTGATGGAGATGTGCAGTCTATTTGTTCCTTTTATGATTACTTGAATCATAATGACTTTAACTTAAAATTTGTAGGGACATATAGCAATTCCAAAATACAGTTTTTAGACATTGAATTGTCATTTGAACCAGACCAGGATAAGATTATTTCAGCTATTCACAGGAAGCCTACAGGCAGTCATACAATACTTAATTTTAGGTCCTGTCATCCGGCACATGTCCTAAAGGCCATCCCCAAGGGCCAGTTTATCCGTACCAAAAGCATTTGCTCTAAAGAAGAACTTTATCAAGAACAAAGTTTAAATCTGAAACAACGCTTAATGGCTAGAGATTACAAAGAAAAACTTTTAGATAGCACCAAAGCAGTTGTTGATGGCATTCCTCGTAATTCATTGTTAACGTATAACAAACACAAGAATAAAAAGAAAAAGGAACAGGTTAATAAAGTAATTTTCAGTACTCCTTTTAGCCTAGAATTTAAGAGTATAAGCAAGATAATCAGGGAATGTCTCCCTATGTTGAATCATGGTCCTATTTTAAGTAAAGTTATATCTAATGGAGTACAATGTGTATCTAAAAGAGCCAAAACTATAGTTAACTCTGTTGCCCCATCTTTTCTATCTGAGAATAAGTTTTCTACCTGGCTCAAACGCAGAACAGGGTTTTACAAATTTAGGGCCAGGATCTGTAAGACTTGTGACTATATTATAGAGGGAGACACTTTTAGATCTAGTGTCACTAATAGAGAGTACAAAATAAAATTTTCCCTTTCATGCAAATCAACCCATGTAGTGTACTTACTTACCTGCAGGGGGTGTAAAAAACAATATATAGGTAAAACGAAGAGAACACTAAAAGATAGGGCTCTTGAACATATCAGGGACATTGAGGACCAGGATCAGTAGCCTCACATTTTAAGTTTGAACACAATGGGGATTCTACACTTGTTACCTTTCAAGCCATTGATCATGTCCCTTTCCTAAAAGAGGGGGGATAGGGATTATGCATTGTGCAAAAAAGAAGTGAGATGGATTTTTTTTTTTGCAAACTTGGGCCTAGATTTGGAGTTCGGCGGTAAAAGGGCTGTTAACGCTCCGCGGGCTTTTTTCTGGCTGTACCATAAATTTAACTCTGGTATCGAGAGTTCAAACAAATGCTGCGTTAGGCTCCAAAAAAGGAGCGTAGAGCATTTTTACCGCAAATGCAACTCTCGATACCAGAGTTGCTTACGGACGCGGCCAGCCTCAAAAACGTGCTCGTGCACGATATCCCCATAGGAAACAATAAGCCTGTTTGAGCTGAAAAAAAACCTAACACCTGCAAAAAAGCAGCGTTCCCCTATGGGGAATCACTTCCTACGTCTGTCCCTAACATTCTAACATGTACCCCGAGTCTAAACACCCCTAACCTTACACTTATTAACCCCTAATCTGCCGCCCCCGCTATCGCTGACCCCTGCATATTATTTTTAACCCCTAATCTGCCGCTCCGTAAACCGCCGCAACCTACGTTATCCCTATGTACCCCTAATCTGCTGCCCTAACATCGCCGACCCCTATATTATATTTATTAACCCCTAATCTGCCCCCCACAACGTCGCCGACACCTGCCTACACTTATTAACCCCTAATCTGCCGAGCGGACCTGAGCGCTACTATAATAAAGTTATTAACCCCTAATCCGCCTCACTAACCCTATCATAAATAGTATTAACCCCTAATCTGCCCTCCCTAACATCACCGACACCTAACTTCAATTATTAACCCCTAATCTGACGAGCGGAGCTCACCGCTACTATAATAAATGGATTAACCCCTAAAGCTAAGTCTAACCCTAACACTAACACCCCCCTAAATTAAATATAATTTAAATCTAACGAAATAAATTAACTCTTATTAAATAAATTATTCCTATTTAAAGCTAAATACTTACCTGTAAAATAAATCCTAATATAGCTACAATATAAATTATAATTATATTATAGCTATTTTAGGATTTATATTTATTTTACAGGCAACTTGGTAATTATTTTAACCAGGTACAATAGCTATTTAATAGTTACCTAGTTAAAATAATAACAAATTTACCTGTAAAATAAATCCTAACCTAAGATATAATTAAACCTAACACTACCCTATCAATAAATTAATTAAATAAACTACCTACAATTACCTACAATTAACCTAACACTACACTATCAATAAATTAATTAAACACAATTGCTACAAATAAATACAATTACATAAACTAGCTAAAGTACAAAAAATAAAAAAGAACTAAGTTACAAAAAATAAAAAAATATTTACAAACATAAGAAAAATATTACAACAATTTTAAACTAATTACACCTACTCTAAGCCCCCTAATAAAATAACAAAGCCCCCCAAAATAAAAAATTCCCTACCCTATTCTAAATTAAAAAAGGTAAAAGCTCTTTTACCTTACCAGCCCTGAACAGGGCCCTTTGCGGGGCATGCCCCAAGAATTTCAGCTCTTTTGCCTGTAAAAAAAAACATACAATACCCCCCCCAACATTACAACCCACCACCCACATACCCCTAATCTAACCCAAACCCCCCTTAAATAAACCTAACACTAAGCCCCTGAAGATCTTCCTACCTTGTCTTCACCATCCAGGTTCACCGATCCGTCCTGAAGAGCTCCTCCGATGTCCTGATCCAAGCCCAAGCGGGGGGCTGAAGAGGTCCATGATCCGGTCAAAGTCTTCATCCAAGCGGGGCAGAAGAGGATCTTCCATCCGATTGAAGTCTTCATCCAAGCAGCATCCATCCGGAGCGAAGCGGCAGGATCCTGAAGACCTCCAGCGCGGAACATCCATCCGGCCCGACGACTGAACGACGAATGACTGTTCCTTTAAGGGACGTCATCCAAGATGGCGTCCCTCGAATTCCGATTGGCTGATAGGATTCTATCAGCCAATCGGAATTAAGGTAGGAATTTTCTGATTGGCTGATGGAATCAGCCAATCAGAATCAAGTTCAATCCGATTGGCTGATTCAATCAGCCAATCAGATTGAGCTCGCAATCTATTGGCTGTTCCGATCAGCCAATAGAATGCGAGCTCAATCTGATTGGCTGATTGGATCAGCCAATCGGATTGAACTTGATTCTGATTGGCTGATTCCATCAGCCAATCAGAAAATTCCTACCTTAATTCCGATTGGCTGATAGAATCCTATCAGCCAATCGGAATTCGAGGGACGCCATCTTGGATGACGTCCCTTAAAGGAACAGTCATTCGTCGTTCAGTCGTCGGGCCGGATGGATGTTCCGCGCTGGAGGTCTTCAGGATCGTGCCGCTTCGCTCCGGATGGATGCTGCTTGGATGAAGACTTCAATCGGATGGAAGATCCTCTTCTGCCCCGCTTGGATGAAGACTTTGACCGGATCATGGACCTCTTCAGCCCCCCGCTTGGGCTTGGATCAGGACATCGGAGGAGCTCTTCAGGACGGATCGGTGAACCTGGATGGTGAAGACAAGGTAGGAAGATCTTCAGGGGCTTAGTGTTAGGTTTATTTAAGGGGGGTTTGGGTTAGATTAGGGGTATGTGGGTGGTGGGTTGTAATGTTGGGGGGGGTATTGTATGTTTTTTTTTACAGGCAAAAGAGTTGAAATTCTTGGGGCATGCCCCGCAAAGGGCCCTGTTCAGGGCTGGTAAGGTAAAAGAGCTTTTACCTTTTTTAATTTAGAATAGGGTAGGGAATTTTTTATTTTGGGGGGCTTTGTTATTTTATTAGGGGGCTTAGAGTAGGTGTAATTAGTTTAAAATTGTTGTAATATTTTTCTTATGTTTGTAAATATTTTTTTATTTTTTGTAACTTAGTTCTTTTTTATTTTTTGTACTTTAGCTAGTTTATGTAATTGTATTTATTTGTAGCAATTGTATTTAATTAATTTATTGATAGTGTAGTGTTAGGTTAATTGTAGGTAATTGTAGGTAGTTTATTTAATTAATTTATTGATAGGGTAGTGTTAGGTTTAATTATATCTTAGGTTAGGATTTATTTTACAGGTAAATTTGTTATTATTTTAACTAGGTAACTATTAAATAGCTATTGTACCTGGTTAAAATAATTACCAAGTTGCCTGTAAAATAAATATAAATCCTAAAATAGCTATAATATAATTATAATTTATATTGTAGCTATATTAGGATTTATTTTACAGGTAAGTATTTATCTTTAAATAGGAATAATTTATTTAATAAGAGTTAATTTATTTCGTTAGATTTAAATTATATTTAATTTAGGGGGGTGTTAGTGTTAGGGTTAGACTTAGCTTTAGGGGTTAATCCATTTATTATAGTAGCGGTGAGCTCCGCTCGTCAGATTAGGGGTTAATAATTGAAGTTAGGTGTCGGCGATGTTAGGGAGGGCAGATTAGGGGTTAATACTATTTATGATAGGGTTAGTGAGGCGGATTAGGGGTTAATAACTTTATTATAGTAGCGCTCAGGTCCGCTCGGCAGATTAGGGGTTAATAAGTGTAGGCAGGTGTCGGCGACGTTGAGGGGGGCAGATTAGGGGTTAATAAATATAATATAGGGGTCGGCGGTGTTAGGGGCAGCAGATTAGGGGTACATAGGGATAACGTAGGTGGCGGCGCTTTGCGGTCGGAAGATTAGGGGTTAATTATTTTAAGTAGCTGGCGGCGACGTTGTGGGGGGCAGGTTAGGGGTTAATAAATGTAATACAGGGGTCGGCGGTGTTAGGGGCAGCAGATTAGGGGTACATAAGTATAACGTAGGTGGCGGTCGGCAGATTAGGGGTTAAAAATTTTTAATCGAGTGGCGGCGATGTGGGGGGAGCTCGGTTTAGGGGTACATAGGTAGTTTATGGGTGTTAGTGTACTTTAGGGTACAGTAGTTAAGAGCTTTATGAACCGGCGTTAGCCCAGAAAGCTCTTAACTACTGACTTTTTTCCTGCGGCTGGAGTTTTGTCGTTAGATGTCTAACGCTCACTTCAGAAACGACTCTAAATACCGGCGTTAGGAAGATCCCATTGAAAAGATAGGATACGCAATTGACGTAAGGGGATCTGCGGTATGGAAAAGTCGCGGCTGAAAAGTGAGCGTTAGACCCTTTAATCACTGACTCCAAATACCAGCGGGCGGCCAAAACCAGCGTTAGGAGCCTCTAACGCTGGTTTTCACGGCTAACGCCGAACTCCAAATCTAGGCCTTGGTCTCCAGAAGGTTTAAATGTAGAGGCAGACGTTAATTTATTTATATAGATTTTGTGTAAATATTTTTTGTATAGATCCATTTCTATTTAGACTTGTATATTTATCTATCACACTTATGTATTACTCTAATAATTGAATTGGCTTAAAATTTGTATTTGATGCATTCATTAATGTTTAAATAACTCAGTCGAATTTCTAGAAATTCTGCAATCTGTTATATCATTCTCTTTGTGTAATATATTCACTTTATGTGTGTGCCAGCTAGATTTATTTAGCCATTTAAGGGTTAACTGAAAGTATTAATTACGTATCCCTGTGGCTTTAAAAGGGCTTCAATCTAACATGTTGACTATGCAGTGATCAAGTGCGGTAGCCCCGCACGAAACGTATGCGTATGCAGTTTCCTGTTTTGCTGCCCTTCTGATCTCTCCGGACATGGAGTGATCAGTTTTCACTTTTTGGGTATTTTTCTATGTCAGTATTTGTTTTTATGCTTATCCCAATAAATTCCATTTTATCTACGTTGGATCACCTTGTCATTGTGTCCGGTGCAGCCATACTACCTGTATACACTATTGGCTGTTCACTTGCTTGGTGTCCTGGGTGGAGACACCGTCCGTTTGGCTCCTGGACTGTGACGTCACGCTGTAGGAGGGGGCGAGATTGTGTACTCGCCGAAGACACGCTGAAGAAACGCTGTGCGGCTCTCTCTGGCGGAAGATTGCTTTTGCACTGCCTCACTCTGGTACTGTCAGCTCAGCCCCATTGTTTCCTATGGGGAAATCGTGCATGAGCACGTTTTTCCAGCTTACCGCTACCGTAGGCAACGCTGGTATTTAGAGTTGAAGTGGAGCTAAATTTGGCTCAACGCTCACTTTTCTGAGGCTAACGCATCTATTCAGACAACTCGTAATACCAGTGTTGTCTTAAGGGTGCGCTGGAAAAAAAAGGCTCGTTAGCACTGCAGGTCTTTACCAACAAAACTCGTAATCTAGGCGATAGTCTTTTAAATTTCCAGTGTATTCTGCTGGTCCATTCACAATCACAAACATTAACATTCTGTAATATAACATGGTATTGGGCAATAAAGAGATGAGCCTGATAGTGAAGATTGATTCTACATTATTCTAAGAGATAATCATTATACATGTTCTCTGCTCTCTATGACAAAGGTTAGGTGTGGTTATCTAACTGCTTTAAGTATAACAGTTTTGCCTGTCTCAACAGTTACTAATTCTCACAGATTAGTAACAATGGGGGAAAAAGTGACAAAAGTAGTGAGGTGGTGCCTACGGCTAACTGTTTATAGAATTTTAGATAAAGGGTTGATTCACCATTGCCTGTTAAATTGATTCTTTATACTGAAAAATAACCTTAACACATTTCATATATATACAATAATTATATCATTTTATAAATTCAAGAGACTCTATTAAATATTAATGATAATTTTAATTAGTCAACACAAGTTATACAAAAAAACAATATCTATTAAATGCATGAACGTTCAATAATTTGATTATAAGTCTATCAATTAAATATCCTTTATAAAATGTTGATTAAAAATTGTGTAGTGTTAAAAAATGTTCTTACAAAAAATTCATCGACACATTGGCTCAGAAATCGATTTCAAAATTTGGACTGTAAAAATATACAGTTGTAAAAAATATCATATGATGTTAAAAAACTTTTTGGCGTCTATTGTTTTAATATTCTACTCTCCTGTTTCCTTCCTTTGAGAAAATTGTGTCGAATAGTGGCTAGACACGATGTATTAATGAATGTCTTTTTGGTATACTGTCAGCTAGAACTTTGATACTTTATTCCACTTCTGATGATATTTCTTCAATACATTACCCCTTAGTGAATGGGTGAGAGTTCCTTATGTCTTTTAAACAACTTTGTTTAGGCTAATCATGTTCTTATAATTTTAAACTTACTGATGTACTGACTTTATGTCAGGTTTCTTACCGGACGGGAGTGGGTGCTGGTCAAACAAACTATCCTTATGAGACTGCTGCACTTTCCGCCAATTAGCCTGGCTCGCCCTGATTTTGACGGCGTCCTCAGGCTGGCACCTCGATGTCGTGGGGTTCTTTGCAAGCAACTGCTTTGGTGTCGCTTCTTCCTAGGTGTCACCTAGGGACTCCTATTGGTTGTCTTCTCCTCGTGCGCAAGTATGATCTGTCTACTAACGCCTGCTGTGGTTAAGTATACTCACAGGTCCGCCGATCTTGGGAGTATCAGCAACACAGCTCTTCTCGCGAAATAGATTCTGTTGGTCTCCTAACGCCAAATTCCAGATTAGTGATACACAGAAGTGGCGGTCCTGGGAGTGTCAGTAATTCCACTAACTGGCCAGTTAGAACCGGGTGGTTTGCTGGAGCTTCATACTGGAGCTAGTTCCTTTCTACGCGTTTCGGCTCTATGTGTATGATGTGAGCCTTTGTCAAGATTACTAGATCCAGTTCCTCCTGAGCTTATAAACTGTTTATAAGCTCAGTACAGCAGTAAACTTAAAAAGATAAAATCGGACAAAATGGGTAGAGAAACTATAATCCAGGGTATTATTAGGTGTACCGACACTAATGTGATTTATTTAATTCAATGCGACTGTAATAAAAAGTATTTTGGTCAAACCTCTAGGAAATTGAGGGATCGCATAAGAGAACACCTATTAGCAATAGAAGAGAGAAGATACAGTTTTGTACAAACATTATAAAAATGTACACATGGGAAAACTAGAGACATTCAAATTCTGGGGTATTAGTAAAATAATTACAGATGGTAGAAGAGGTAATATCGAAAAGAAACTTTTGAAACAAGAAGCAGAATTCATTTATAATTTTGGGACCCTCTCCCCTAATGGCCTTAATAGTGAACTTAATTTGAACTTTTTAATATAGAGCAATGAAAAAACCTTTAGGAATAGTATAGATAAAACTTTTATACATCAGTCTTCAAAAATGTTTTAATAAAACAATCAATATCTTTGAAAATATCTTCTATGATATGAAATAATTTAATATGCAATTTAATATGCAATATAATTTTAATAATTTTTACAAAATGAAATTGTTACCAATAGAATACAGTGCTCAATTGTACTCTGTAACACACATTGGCTCCTAATAATCAGACACAGGCTCAAAAATACAAAGAACTCTTTTTTCATCTAATAACAGCAAAATAATATAAATTATATAAAAAATGGATTTGACTGTATTCATTTATTACATTAAACCCCTAAGGATGAATGAAGAAAATTAATTAAATAAATAATTAGATTTGTTCCATGTTGAAAAACTTTGAGACATGAATAAAGATCCCCTCAAAAGCGAGAATGAATGAGTTAACAGGAAAGAGTTTATAAGCTCAGGAGGAACTGGATCTAGTAATCTTGACAAAGGCTCACATCATACACATAGAGCCGAAACGCGTAGAAAGGAACTAGCTCCAGTATGAAGCTCCAGCAAACCACCAGGTTCTAACTGGCCAGTTAGTGGAATTACCGACACTCCCAGGACCGCCACTTCTGTGTATCACTAATCCGGAATTTGGCGTTAGGAGACCAACAGAATCTATTTCGCGAGAAGAGCTGTGTTGCTGATACTCCCAAGATCGGCAGACCTGTGAGTATACTTAACCACAGCAGGCGTTAGGAGACAGATCATACTTGCACACGAGGAGAAGACAACCAATAGGAGTCCCTAGGTGACACCTAGGAAGAAGCGACACCGAAGCAGTTGCTTGCAAAGAACCCCACGACATCGAGGTGCCAGCCTGAGGACGCCGTCAAAATCAGGGCGAGCCAGGCTAATTGGCAGAAAGTGCAGCAGTCTCATAAGGATAGTTTGTTTGCCCAGCACCCACTCCTGTCCGGTAAGAAACCTGACATAAAGTCAGTACATCAGTAAGTTTAAAATTATAAGAACATGATTAGCCTAAACAAAGTTGTTTAAAAGACATAAGGAACTCTCACCCATTCACTAAGGGGTTAATGTATTGAAGAAATATCATCAGAAGTGGAATAAAGTATCAAAGTTCTAGCTGACAGTATACCAAAAAGACATTCATTAATACATCGTGTCTAGCCACTATTCGACACAAATTTCTCAAAGGAAGGAAACAGGAGAGTAGAATATTAAAACAATAGACGCCAAAAAGTTTTTTAACATCATATGATATTTTTTACAACTGTATATTTTTACAGTCCAAATTTTGAAATCGATTTCTGAGCCAATGTGTCGATTAATTTTTTGTAAGAACATTTTTTAATACTACACAATTTTTAATCAACATTTTATAAATGATATTTAATTTGATAGAGTCATAATCAAATAATTGAACGTTCATGCATTTTAATATATACAGGGAGTGCAGAATTATTAGGCAAGTTGTATTTTTGAGGATTAATTTTATTATTGAACAACAACCATGTTCTCAATGAACCCAAAAAACTCATTAATATCAAAGCTGAATAGTTTTGGAAGTAGTTTTTAGTTTGTTTTTAGTTATAGCTATTTTAGGGGGATATCTGTGTGTGCAGGTGACTATTACTGTGCATAATTATTAGGCAACTTAACAAAAAACAAATATATACCCATTTCAATTATTTCTTTTTACCAGTGAAACCAATATAACATCTCAACATTCACAAATATACATTTCTGACATTCAAAAACAAAACAAAAACAAATCAGTGACCAATATAGCCACCTTTCTTTGCAAGGACACTCAAATGCCTGCCATCCATGGATTCTGTCAGTGTTTTGATCTGTTCACCATCAACATTGCGTGCAGCAGCAACCACAGCCTCCCAGACACTGTTCAGAGAGGTGTACTGTTTTCCCTCCTTGTAAATCTCACATTTGATGATGGACCACAGGTTCTCAATGGGGTTCAGATCAGGTGAACAAGGAGGCCATGTCATTAGATTTTCTTCTTTTATACCCTTTCTTGCCAGCCACGCTGTGGAGTACTTGGACGCGTGTGATGGAGCATTGTCCTGCATGAAAATCATGTTTTTCTTGAAGGATTCAGACTTCTTCCTGTACCACTGCTTGAAGAAGGTGTCTTCCAGAAACTGGCAGTAGGACTGGGAGTTGAGCTTGACTCCATCCTCAACCCGAAAAGGCCCCACAAGCTCATCTTTGATGATACCAGCCCAAACCAGTACTCCACCTCCACCTTGCTGGCGTCTGAGTCGGACTGGAGCTCTCTGCCCTTTACCAATCCAGCCACGGGCCCATCCATCTGGCCCATCAAGACTCACTCTCATTTCATCAGTCCATAAAACCTTAGAAAAATCAGTCTTGAGATATTTCTTGGCCCAGTCTTGACGTTTCAGCTTGTGTGTCTTGTTCAGTGGTGGTCGTCTTTCAGCCTTTCTTACCTTGGCCATGTCTCTGAGTATTGCACACCTTGTGCTTTTGGGCACTCCAGTGATGTTGCAGCTCTGAAATATGGCCAAACTGGTGGCAAGTGGCATCTTGGCAGCTGCACGCTTGACTTTTCTCAGTTCATGGGCAGTTATTTTGCGCCTTGGTTTTTCCACATGCTTCTTGCGACCCTGTTGACTATTTTGAATGAAACGCTTGATTGTTCGATGATCACGCTTCAGAAGCTTTGCAATTTTAAGAGTGCTGCATCCCTCTGCAAGATATCTCACTATTTTTGACTTTTCTGAGCCTGTCAAGTCCTTCTTTTGACCCATTTTGCCAAAGGAAAGGAAGTTGCCTAATAATTATGCACACCTGATATAGGGTGTTGATGTCATTAGACCACACCCCTTCTCATTACAGAGATACACATCACCTAATATGCTTAATTGGTAGTAGGCTTTCGAGCCTATACAGCTTGGAGTAAGACAACATGCATAAAGAGGATGATGTGGTCAAAATACTCATTTGTCTAATAATTCTGCACTCCCTGTATTGTTATTTTGTATACCTTGTGTTGACTAATTAAAATTTAAAATGTGTTAAGGTTATTTTTCAGTATAAAGAATCAATTTAACAGGCAATGGTGAATTAACCCTTTATCTAAAATTCTATAAACACTTAGCCGTAGGCCCCACCTCACTACTTTTGTCACATGTTCTCTGCTCTCCCCAGTCTCACTCTCACCAATATCTATATCTGTAGATAGATATAGATATTGATCTATATCTGCAGATACACACACTATCACAGTCTCACACACATACATACACTCTCACATACACACACACATATACACACACATATACATACACACTCTCTCACAGTCACACACACAGAGATAAATACACTCTCACAGTCACACACACACAAACACACACACACACACATACACGCTTACATACACACACACATACACACTCTCTCACACAGATACACACACTCTCACATTTACACACATACACACACACTCTCACACACAGATACCCTCACACACAGTCAGATACACACACACAAACTGACACTCTCACAGACACATACACATACACACAAGAAAACTAAACATTAACAGGCTATTTCATTAAGTCCAATATTGTGTTGTATATAGCACTAGGACTAGACCATGGTCATTTTCATTGGGTTGTTTTTATGTTTTGTTTTTTTCATATCACCACTCAGTTATTAAGAGTTTAGTACTGAATATTATATAACCCTCCAAGAGGCCATGTTCCTGTTCCACGGTGTAGATTCCGGTAAGATCGTTTCATTTTACTTTATTGTCAATGTACTGTAATGTGATTGTTTTCCAGAGCGGCTACACACCTTGCGGGTCTAACTATAGGGGTCTCAGTAAGTCTCTGTTAGTATCTTGGAATCGAGGGTTAATATCTGAACAGGGGGGGTTATATTCTTATTTCTTATGTGATTCAACCTGCTTATGTGTGATGTTTCTGGGCTTGTGGTTGTAACTTTGAGGCCTATGGAAGTGACATGGCCTTTTGGTTGGGCACGCTTTTTTTGGACTGTACGGTTCACCTTGTGTTCGGGTGTGGTTACGCTCCGTTCCCCATTTCCGCATTCCTGACCGTGCGGCGAAGGAAATATGCTAGTCCGCAGGGGTCTGGTCATAGGAGGTGGTGAGTGTCCCAGCCATTGTGGGTGTCTGGTGCCATTTTTGTTTTAATACTTTAGTCCATATTGATCTTTCCTCTATCCAGTTATGGAGGATTCTGATGCTGAGACTGTGCTCATTTCAGATTCAGTTACGTAGGATTCTGATACCGAGACTATTTTAATTTCAGATTCAGATTCTGTGTCCGGTGATGACAATGAATTGGCCTCGTTGACACATGTCGACTAGTTTTGTTCTGTATGCCATATGAGAGGGCCTGGTTCCTCGGGCTCGGGGAATCAGGGGACTGCTGAGCTATCTGTCTCTGGGGGCCCCATTCTCCAAGAGGCGAGTTCCCTACCAATTCATTCTTCTATACATGCGGGTAACCCAGTCTTTAGTTCCTCCATGCGGAGTGGCGGGTTTCCCCCAGAGGTTGCAGCACGTTTTTGCTTCCAGATAATTTTAGCGATGATCCGTCTGAGTCCAGAGGTTCATTCTTTTTTGTAAGATAGGGCTCTATTTGGCTGGTCCTGCGGGCAGGCCTGTGTCTTTTGGGCGTTAACTTTCGGGTTGCCTTATATATAATTTTGTATCCGATGTCTTTTATTTGTGTTTGCTTCCTTTGGGAACCATCTGGGATCGATACTCTTTGTTCCTTCTTCGGAAGTTGTTTGGACATGTTAGTCCTATGTTTAATAATGTCTGTTTTCCTTTTTTTCCCTATGTGGGATAATTTATGCAGCTTGCCGGTTACGACCCTCAGCATAGGCTGGTCCTGTCGGGTTTGTTTGGTCTTGTGGCTGTTCAGACACGTGGCAATGTTTCTGCTGGATCAGTAGTAGCGCTGAGTGCTCAAGTTATCATTGTTTTTTTTTTTAACTAAGCATTCAAGAGGACCTGTGGGTTCACGAGGTGGGAAAGGATTGTTTCAGTCCTTATAGCCTTCAGTCATGAATGACCGGGTAGGGGAGTGTTCCGCTGCGTCACTCTATCTGACATCTGATTTTATCAGAGCCTAGAGTTCCTCCCCCATGTGGGGGGGGGGGGGCTAGTGGGCGTAGTGCCCTGTTGCCACTGGTTGAGTGGTTTGGCCTTCAGTTTTTAGGCTCCTGGATCCAACAGCTTGTATGGATAGCTGTCCAGCTTGCGGAAGGTTTTGTATTTTGAAATCTATTGCAGTTTTTTGGCACTTTTAAAGGGGTGGGTGTCAGCTGTTTCTAGTGTATCTAGATATGGCTCTTACTCTAGGCTGCGTATAGTCTGTCTGAGTTATGAGACCTTGGGTCTTCTTCCATTGTCTCCGGGTGGGTTAGATCTCCTTTTGGGGGATCTGTGCTCCGGACGTTGGTTGATCCCTGTGGGGACTTGTTTAGCTCCGATTTTCCCAGAGCTGGTAAGAGTTAGCACCTTTTCTCTCCCCTGTGTCCTCCGCCTGTGTGGAGGTGATGGGGAGACTAGCCCTGCTAGTAGGGTTTTGGGAACTTTGAGTATCCCTTCTGTTGTCCTGTGGTCTTGTGAAATCTCTTCATTTGACTTCTAGCCTTGCTCCTTGGAGAGTTGGACTTTATCTAGGGGTGGTTCCTTCAATTGGTCACAGCTTTTGAGTTCTCTGCGCTGTCCGAATTTTCTGGATATGCTTCATTCCTTTTGTCTGGCTTTTTGGCCAGTTGGAGTGTTTAGTTCCAGGGTATAGTTGCCTGAACTATTAGGTACCTAGACCTGTTTTTTCTTAACGAGTCTTCCTCTTTCTGGGGCTTTGCTCCTGTCCCAGTTTTGGGTTGTTTGGATCTCAGGGCTGGTCAGAATGTTCCACGGTGGTGGGAACTGGGGCTATCTCCTTGCTCCATCTACCTGACCGTGTCAGGGTGGGCCGTTCTATCAGAGTATTTATTACTTATTGCCACAGAGTAACCCGTGTCATCTGGGGTTTGCTGGGTGGGTTTCTACCCAGCTGCTGGTGCTGGATTCCAGTTTCTGTTGCACCTTAGGCATCCCCCTGTTAGGATGCCAGTATACCCGTGGATTCTCTGCTCTGCAGGAGTATGGGTTGGCTTGGCTTTTGTTGGGCAAACTACTTGTGTGGGGGTCCTTTCTAGGACATTTGTGGGGGATTTTTTCTTCCCGTTTAGCCGGTCGCTTTGGGTCTTGAGGATGGTTATTGCCCTTCCGGCCTCTTCCCTTTTTCTTTAGGGGATTTTGTCTTCTTCAGGAGACGAAGTCCTTACTAGAGGCTTCTCCTGGTCGGGAAGTGGAAGGTGGACTTGGTTCCACCTGGAATCTTGCTGGTTCCATGTCAGACTGTGGGGGCTTGTTTTGATAGATCCTTGGGTCTATGGCCTTGTCTGTTTTTGTGGGTGAGTTGGGTTGTACTTGTACTCTGGGGGGATGGCTCTGCCATCTTTACACTCGTTCCTGTACCAGTTTTGGTATCTTTGTTCCCTTGTATTGGTGGCCCAGCTGGGTGTGCATGTCAGGATGCCTGAGCGGTCTATAGGTCACAGTATCCTTTGGGATGTGTGAGCTTGCTGAGTCTATTCTGATAGCTCAGTCTGCTAGGAGATGGGTTTTCCTTTCTCCTTGCTCCTTTGACTGGAGACGGTTTCCTCTTCCTTTGGGTTCTGAGGGTATTCTCTCCTTCTCAGGGGGCCTCTATGGAGGCTTTGTGTTCCCCTTTTTAGGGACCTGTGAGTAGGTCCGGTGGCTTAGGTTGCCTGGAGCGTGCCCTCTGTCGGGGGCTGTTTTGTGCGGTCTGTTTCTTGATGACTGCTTCTTCTTCTTCCTTGCAACTAGTGACTACTCTACACTGTAGCAAACCGAGGGTTGCAAGTTCGATCCTCGGTGAGGTCTACTCAACCTTCTTCCTTTTGAGGTTGTTAAGATGATCAGCGCCTTGAGTCCCTTAAGGGGGATTAGCCGTGTTTTACAAGAACTTTCATGTTTTAGCTCCCTCTGTGTTCTTAAACTTGGGGTTTCGCCTGGTGGCCAGGTTCTTAATTCCCAAAAGTAATGAATGCAGCTGTGGACTCTTTCCATCAGAAGAAAAGGAAATTATCAGGTAAGCATAATTTATGTTTTTTGGGTTGACTTGCCCTTTAAGCCCTTAGCAGCCTTTTTTTCTAACACATGAGATCTTAAATCTTTGACCCCTTATAACTTTTTTGCAATATGTTTTTGAATAATTTTTCTTAGACAGTGTTAATGAGTGTAACTGTACTTTGTAATGTATTTTTGATGTGTTTTGAGGATGCAGTAATCATCCTAGTGTAAATTGCGATTGCTTTCAAGCGATCGAGTTTTTTTTCAACTTCTAAAACTAGTGCAATTAAATCTGTGCGCAAACTATCGCAAAACCCGATATTGCTTGTGCGCAAACGTTTGCTCTCCTCTCATAATATGAACCCTTAGATAGTTTTCACACTCTGATGATATGTTCATTTATTGCAAAACTACAAAATAGTGTTTTATGTCCCATCGCTTTCTGCTTTTTTCTAATATATATAGATATTTACTGTACATCCATGTCATATATGTCAGCGCAGTGTCATGAATTACCCTCATTGAGTTCATAATGACATAAATTATGCATAAGCGAACAAAAGGGCACTTATTGCGCACAAACAGGCAAATCTGCGCAAAATAAAAAAAAAAGATAAAAACTCAGCAGTGACCTTAGCTTTGTTGACTATTTTAACTACAGACAAAACATCTATAAGTCTGAACCTGCTGTGTTTGTTTACTTTGCTGTCAGTAATAAGATTGCAAAACTCTTGATTGGAAGCAAAGTCCTGTGAAGACGCAGCTCTCCTGAAGCGTCAGGCATGACAGCTTCTTTATGGCTGTCTCGGATTTGTGTCTATAAAAAAAACTAATCACTTCTGCTTTCTCCCATCCAAGCTGCTCAAGGGTAGCTAATGCAAAATAATAATTCCCTTTATTGAAGCAACACCAATGGCAGACATGCCAAAATCTGAAAAATATTTAGTAAAAAGGCCTTTCATTTGCATATTTGATTATGCCGCAAAAAGAAATCAGCTATATTGTGCCAATTGGTTCCTGCCTTTTCTTAGTGGAGTATTAATTTTATGTAATACTCAATATTTTATTTCATATTTTAAATGTATTTAAAGAACCACTAAACACAGACATATACATTAAATGCATAATAAATAGACAAAAAAGCTCTTAGGTCGAATGTCACATGAATAGTGAATTTGTTTCATCATGTGACAGCCATCAGCCAATCACAAAATGCATAGAGGTATATTCTATAAATCTTACACATGCTCAGTAGGAGTTGGAGCTTTAGAAACAGTATATATAAAAAGATTGTGCACATTTAGATAATGGATTGTTTAAAATTGTGTGCTCTATCTGAATCATGAACGTTTGATTTTTACTTTAGTGATCCTTTAATGCTTTTGAAATGGAAATGATCCAATGTATTTTGTTTTAGTAAATAAACTGTTCTTTATTAATACTCTTAATACAAATAATAATACGTTAAAGTCTCAGCATGAAAATTCCAATATCTTGCAATTCATTTACCAATAGTTATTAAAAAGATCATATTATTTATTGAGACTTTTAATAATATGAATATATTTTAAAATAATTTAATTCTACAAAATATAAAGACTATTTATATACAATCTGGATATGGCGGGCAATACTTCAGGTAATACAGGAGGCAATACATCAGGCAATGTGGGGGGCAATACATCAGGCAATGTTGTCGGCAATACATCAGGTAATGTGGCGGGCAATACGTCAGGTAATGTGGTGAGCAATACGTCAGGTAATGTGGTGAGCAATACATCAGGTAATGTGGCGGGCAATACGTCAGGTAATGTGGCGGGCAATACGTCAGGTAATGTGGTGAGCAATACGTCAGGTAATGTGGCGGGCAATACGTCAGGTAATGTGATGAGCAATACGTCAGGTAATGTGGGGGGCAATACATCAGGCAATGCTGTCGGTAATACATCAGGTAATGTGGTGGGCAATACGTCAGGTAATGTGGCGGGCAATACGTCAGGCAATGTGGCGGGCAATACGTCAGGTAATGTGGCGGGCAATACGTCAGGTAATGTGGCGGGCAATACGTCAGGTAATGTGGGGGGCAATACATCAGGTAATGTGGGGGGCAATACGTCAGGTAATGTGGGGGGCAATACATCAGGCAATGTTGTCGGCAATACATCAGGTAATGTGGCGGGCAATACGTCAGGTAATGTGGCGAGCAATACATCAGGTAATGTGGCGGGCAATACGTCAGGTAATGTGGTGAGCAATACATCAGGTAATGTGGCGGGCAATACGTCAGGTAATGTGGCGGGCAATACGTCAGGTAATGTGGTGAGCAATACGTCAGGTAATGTGGCGGGCAATACGTCAGGTAATGTGGCGGCAATACGTCAGGTAATGTGGCGGGCAATACATCAGGCAATGTGGCGGGCAATACGTCAGGCAATACGTCAGGTAATGTGGTGGGCAATACATCAGGTAATGTGGCGGGCAATACGTCAGGTAATGTGGCGGCAATACGTCAGGTAATGTGGCGGGCAATTGATCAGGCAATGTGGCGGGCAATACGTCAGGCAATACGTCAGGTAATGTGGTGGGCAATACATCAGGTAATGTGGCGGGCAATACGTCAGGTAATGTGGCGGGCAATACGTCAGGTAATGTGGTGAGCAATACATCAGGTAATGTGGCGGGCAATACGTCAGGTAATGTGGCGGGCAATACATCAGGTAATGTGGCGGGCAACACTTCAGGTAATGTGGCGGGCAATACGTCAGGTAATGTGGCGGGCAATACGTCAGGTAATGTGGTGAGCAATACATCAGGTAATGTGGCGGGCAATACGTCAGGTAATATGGCGGCAATACGTCAGGTAATGTAGCGGGCAATACGTCAGGTAATGTGGTGAGCAATACATCTGGTAATGTGGCGGGCAATACGTCAGGTAATGTGGCGGCAATACGTCAGGTAATGTGGCGGGCAATACGTCAGGTAATGTGGCGGCAATACGTCAGGTAATGTGGCGGGCAATACGTCAGGTAATGTGGTGAGCAATACATCAGGTAATGTGGCGGGCAATACGTCAGGTAATGTGGCGGCAATACGTCAGGCAATACAAGAGGCAATACATCAGGCAATACAGGAGGCTAAACGCCAGACAATACAGGAGGCAATACAGTAGGCAATAAAGGAGGCAGTACGTCAGGCAATACAGGAGGCAATATGGCGGGCAATACGTCAGGTAATGTGGCGGGCAATACATCAGGCAATGTGGCGGGCAGTACGTCAGGCAATACAGGAGGCAATACGTCAGGCAATACAGGAGGCAATACAGAAGGCAATACATCAGGCAATGTGGCGGGCAATACGTCAGGTAATGTGGCGGGCAATACGTCAGGTAATGTGGCGGGCAATACGTCAGGTAATGTGGCGGGCAATACGTAAAAAAAAAGATCATATTATTTATTGAGACTTTTAATAATATGAATATATTTTAAAATAATTTAATTCTACAAAATATAAAGACTATTTATATACAATCTGGATATGGCGGGCAATACTTCAGGTAATACAGGAGGCAATACAAGAGGCAATACATCAGGCAATGTGGGGGGCAATACATCAGGCAATGTTGTCGGCAATACATCAGGTAATGTGGCGGGCAATACGTCAGGTAATGTGGTGAGCAATACGTCAGGTACTGTGGTGAGCAATACATCAGGTAATGTGGCGGGCAATACGTCAGGTAATGTGGCGGGCAATACGTCAGGTAATGTGGTGAGCAATACGTCAGGTAATGTGGCGGGCAATACGTCAGGTAATGTGATGAGCAATACGTCAGGTAATGTGGGGGGCAATACATCAGGCAATGTTGTCGGCAATACATCAGGTAATGTGGTGGGCAATACGTCAGGTAATGTGGCGGGCAATACATCAGGTAATGTGGCGGGCAATACGTCAGGTAATGTGGGGGGCAATACATCAGGTAATGTGGGGGGCAATACGTCAGGTAATGTGGGGGGCAATACATCAGGCAATGTTGTCGGCAATACATCAGGTAATGTGGCGGGCAATACGTCAGGTAATGTGGCGAGCAATACATTAGGTAATGTGGCGGGCAATACGTCAGGTAATGTGGTGAGCAATACATCAGGTAATGTGGCGGGCAATACGTCAGGTAATGTGGCGGGCAATACGTCAGGTAATGTGGTGAGCAATACGTCAGGTAATGTGGCGGGCAATACGTCAGGTAATGTGGCGGCAATACGTCAGGTAATGTGGCGGGCAATACATCAGGCAATGTGGCGGGCAATACGTCAGGTAATGTGGCGGGCAAAACGTCAGGCAATACGTCAGGTAATGTGGTGGGCAATACATCAGGTAATGTGGCGGGCAATAAGTCAGGTAATGTGGCGGGCAATACGTCAGGTAATGTGGTGAGCAATACATCAGGTAATGTGGCGGGCAATACGTCAGGTAATGTGGCGGGCAATACATCAGGTAATGTGGCGGGCAATACGTCAGGTAATGTGGCGGGCAATACGTCAGGAAATGTGGTGAGCAATACATCAGGTAATGTGGCGGGCAATACGTCAGGTAATGTGGCGGCAATACGTCAGGTAATGTGGCGGGCAATACGTCAGGTAATGTGGTGAGCAATACATCTGGTAATGTGGCGGGCAATACGTCAGGTAATGTGGCGGCAATACGTCAGGTAATGTGGCGGGCAATACGTCAGGTAATGTGGCGGCAATACGTCAGGTAATGTGGCGGGCAATACGTCAGGTAATGTGGTGAGCAATACATCAGGTAATGTGGCGGGCAATACGTCAGGTAATGTGGCGGCAATACGTCAGGCAATACAAGAGGCAATACATCACGCAATACAGGAGGCTAAACGCCAGACAATACAGGAGGCAATACAGTAGGCAATAAAGGAGGCAGTACGTCAGGCAATACAGGAGGCAATATGGCGGGCAATACGTCAGGTAATGTGGCGGGCAATACATTAGGCAATGTGGCGGGCAGTACGTCAGGCAATACAGGAGGCAATACGTCAGGCAATACAGGAGGCAATACAGAAGGCAATACATCAGGCAATGTGGCGGGCAATACGTCAGGTAATGTGGCGGGCAATACGTCAGGTAATGTGGCGGGCAATACGTCAGGTAATGTGGCGGGCAATACGTCAGGTAATGTGGCGGGCAATACATCAGGCAATGTGGCGGGCAATACGTCAGGTAATGTGGGGGGCAATACATCAGGTAATGTGGGGGGCAATACATCAGGTAATGAGATCTTGGATTTAGAAGATACTTACAGTGCAGATCACGATTCATTGTTATAGTGGATAGATTGGAGGAATTTGTTGGGATCATTGCTCTAAAAGTAAGGACATTTCTCTTTGTTACAAATGCACAACGTACATAGAGCGAAAGGCCAGTGCAGGCAGCCAGTGAAGTCACAGTCGAGCAATGACACAAGGGCATTGTCTGACATTCTGCTATATAAGGTCCAGCATCTGTTAGCACAGAGCTCTGTATACGGACAGATCGTACAACAGTGTCTAAAGACCTAACTTTACATGGAGTGAGTCTGAGTGCAGCAGACGTGTGCATGAGGACTTCCTTTTGCTGTAAAACTGTGTGATTTACCAAATGTAGTTCATCAAATGTTTCTAACCTACTGGTAAAAACAGGCAAATGAATTAACAATGTTTTATCTAGTTCCACTAGAAGATGGGGCCTCTGTTACACAAGCAGAATAAAAACACAGTTCTCCATCTATGGTGAATTTATACTCAGTTTTACTTAAAGGAAGGAACATGAAACACAATTTTTTCTTTCATGGCTCAGAGAGAGCATACAATTTAAAACAACTTCCCAATTTACTTCTGTTAGCTAATGTGCTTCATTCTCTTTGTATCCTTTGCTGAAAAGCATGTCTAGATAGACATAGGAGCTTGATGCTGATTGGTGGCTGAACTTTTATGTTCATTTTTTATTGGCTTACAAATGTGTTTAGCTAGCTCCCAGGAGTGCATTGCTGCTTCTTCAATAAAATATACCAAGAGAATGAAGCAAAATTGATAACAGAAGTAAATTGGAAAGTTGTTTAACAACGTATAATCTATCTGATTATTGGTTTCATGTCCCTTTAATACTACAAAAGTCTATACTAACGTAACTTTATGTAATTATCCTCCTGCTTAATTGTAAGCGACATTCTGTATTCTAGGGAAGCTGATCACTTTCACCGAGATTACCAGTTTTGCGTTAGGAGGGGTGCGTAACGCTAAGTTTTTTCTCACTGCTCACTTAAGACAGCGCTGGTACTACAGGTTTTTTTACAAGCCCGGCGGAGAGCAAAATTTAGCTCCACATCTCACCTCAATACCAGTGCTGCTTAAGTCAGCAGTGAGCTGGCTAAACGTGCTTGTGCACGATTTCCCCATAGGAATCAATGGGGCTGACCAGGCTGAAAAAAAAACTCTAACACCTGCAAAAAAGCAGCGTTCAGCTCCTAACGCAGCCCCATTGATTCCTATGGGGAAATACTTTTTATGTCTACACCTAACACCCTAACATGAACCCTGAGTCTAAATACCCCTAATCTTACAATTATTAACCCCTAATCTGCCGCCCCCGGCATCGCTGACACCTACATTATATTATTAACCCCTAATCTGCCGCCCCCGACATCGCTGCCACCTACATTATATTATTAACCCCTAATCTGCTGCTCCGGACACCGCCGCCACCTACATTATCCATATGAACCCCTAATCTGATGCCCCCAACATCGCAGACACCTACATTTTATTTATTAGCCCCTACTCTGCCGCCCCCAATGTCGCCGCCACCTAACTACACTTATTAACCCCTAATCTGCCGCCCCCAACGTCGCCGCCACTATAATAAACATATTAACCCCTAAACCTAAGTCTAACCCTAACCCTAACAGCCCCCTAACTTAAATATAATTTAAATAAATCTAAATAAAATAACTACAAATAACTAAATTATTCCTATTTAAAACTAAATACCTATAAAATAAACCCTAAGCTAGCTACAATATAACTAATAGTTACATTGTAGCTAGCTTAGGGTTTATTTTTATTTTACAGGCAACTTTGTATTTATTTTAACTAGGTAGAATAGTTATTAAATAGTTATTAACTATTTAATAACTACCTAGCTAAAATAAGTACAAATTTACCTGTAAAATAAAACCTAACCTAAGTTACAATTACACCTAACACTACACTATAATTAAATTAAATCCCTAAACAAACTACAATTAAATTAAATAAACTAAAGTACGAAAAAAACAAAACACAACATTACAGAAAAAAATAAAATAATTACAAGAATTTTAAACTAATTACACCTAATCTAATCCCCCTAATAAAATAAAAAAGCCCCCCAAGATAATAGAAAGCCCTACCCTACACTAAATTACAAATAGCCCTTAAAAAGTAAATTTATGCTTACCTGATAAATTAATTTCTTCTACTATATGACGAGTCCACGGATTTCATCCTTACTTGTGGAATATTAACCTCCTGCTAACAGGAAGTGGCAAAGAGCACCACAGCAGAGCTATATATATATATATATATAGCTCCTCCCTTCCCTCTACCTCCAGTCATTCGACCGAAGTTAGGAAGAAAAAGGAAAAGCCAAAGGTGCAGAGGTGACTGAAGTTTATAAAAAATATAATTTAAATCTGTCTGAAAAATGACAGGGAGGGCCGTGGACTCGTCGTATCGTAGAAGAAATTAATTTATCAGGTAAGCATAAATTTACTTTTCTTCTACAAGATACGAGTCCACGGATTTCATCCCTACTTGTGGGATATAATACCAAAGCTACAGGACACAGATGAAACGGGAGGGACAAGACAGAGACCTAAACGGAAGGCACCACTGCTTGACGAACCTTTCTCCCACAAACAGCCTCAGAAGAAGTAAAAGTATCAAATTTGGAAAATTTGGGAAAAGTATGAAGAGACGACCAAGTCGCAGCCTTGTAAATCTGTTCAACAGAAGCATAGTTTTTAAAGGCCCATGTGGAAGCCACAGCCCTAGTAGAATGAGCCGTAATTCTTTCAGGAGGCTGCTGTCCAGCAGTCTCATATGCCAGGCGGATGATACTCTTCAGCCAAAAAAGAAAGAGAGGTAGCCGTAGCTTTCTGACCCCTATGCTTTCCAGAATAAACAATGAATAATGAAGATGATTGACGGAAATCCTTAGTCGTCTGCAAGTAAAACTTCAGGGCACGGACCACGTCCAAGTTATGCAACAGACGCTCCTTCTTAGAAGAAGGATTAGGACACAAGGAAGGAACAACAATTTCCTGATTAATATTCTTATTAAAAACAACCTTAGGAAGGAAACCAGGTTTAGTACGCAAAGCCACCTTATCAGAATGAAATATAAGATAAGGCGAATCACATTGTAACGCTGAAAGCTCAGAAACTCTATGAGTAGAAGAAATAGCAACCAAAAACAAAACTTTCCAAGATAACATTTTAATATCTATGGAATGCATGGGTTCAAATGGAACCCCTTGAAGAACACTAAGAACTAAATTCAAACTCCAGGGTGGAGCAATTGGTCTAAACACAAAAAGACTGAACGTCTGGAACATCTGCCAAATGTTTGTGCAGCAAAATTGACAAAGCAGAAATCTGTCCCTTTAAGGAACTCGCTAATAATCCTTTCTCCAATCCTTCTTGGAGAAAAGACAGATTTCTGGGAATCCTAACTTTACTCCATGAGTAGCCCTTGGATTCAGACCAAAAAAGATATTTACGCCATATCTTATGATAGATCTTTCTAGTGACAGGCTTACGTGCCTGTATCAAAGTATCGATGATCGAATCGGAGAATCCCCGCTTAGATAAAATCAAGCGTTCAATCTCCAAGCAGTCAGCTGCAGAGAATTTATATTTGGATGTTGGAAAGGTCCTTGAATGAGAAGGTCCTATCTCAATGGAAGTTTCCACGGTGGCAGAGAGGACATGTCCACTAGATCCGCATACCAAGCCCTGCGTGGCCACGCAGGCGCGATCAGAATTACTGAAGCTCTCTCCTGTTTGATCCGAGCAATCACGGGGGAAGGAGAGGAAACAGTGGAAACACATAAGCTAGGCTGAATGACCAAGGCAGTACCAAGGCATCTATCAGTTCTGCCTGAGGATCCCTCGACCCGGATCCGTATCTTGGAAGCTTGGCATTCTGTCGAGATGCCATCAGATCCAATTCCGGTCTGCCCCATCGGAGAATCAGTGAGGCAAATACCTCCGGATGGAGTTCCCACTCCCCCGGGTGAAAGGCCTGCCGGCTTAAAAAATCCGCTTCCCAGATGTCTACTCCTGGGATGTAGATTGCCCTGGGTCTGAAAGTTCTCCCTCAGATAACAATTCCCTGACCCCCCAATTCAGAGCCCTTTGAGGGTACATCGGAAATAGTCAACAAAGCATCAGAGGACTCAGAATTCACATTAATTCCTGTCCTACTGCGTTTACCCTGTAACACTGGTAATTTATATAATACCTCTGTAAGGGTAGTTGACATAACTGCAGCCATATCCTGCAGAGTAAATAAATTAGACGCAGTTGAGGAACTCAGCGTCGCTTGTGTGGGCGTTAAAGGTTGTGACACTTGGGGAGAATTAGATGGCATATCCTGATTCTCTTCAGACTGAGAATCATCCTTAGGCACACTTTCTTTACCTAAAATATGCTTTTTACATTGTAAGGCCCTTTCAGTACAAGAGGTACACAATGTAAGAGGGGTTCCACAATGGCTTCTAAACACATAGAACAATTAGTTTCCTCAATGTCAGACATGTTAAACAGACTAGTAATAGTAATAGTCGTAAATCACCTAATTTATTGATTCAAACAACTTTTAGAAAAATGTGTACTGCACCTTTAAGAAATAAAAAACGCAACAATTTTTTTAAACTGCACTAAAACGTTTAAAAAAACGCTAATCAATTAAATATAATAATTCAATTGGCCCAAAAATTATTGCACCCTATAAGTAAAAGGTGAAATTACCCTCTAAGAGACATTTTAAATAAAAAAATATATCTTAACAGAAAAAATGACCCCTGCACCTCGCCAGTCGCCACAGCTCTGCTGTGGCGCCTACCTGCCCCCAGGGTACTGAAAAATGACTCAACAACGATCCGGTGATCAGACTACTCTAAAACCCACCCAATCCCCCCTTAATAAAACCTAACACTAACCCCTTGAAGATCACCCTACCTTGAGACGTCTTCACCCAGCCGGGCACAAGTTGTCCTCCAGAGGGGCAGAAGTCTTCATCCGATCTGGGCAGAAAAAGACCTCCAGGCGGGCAGAAGTCTTCATCCAGACGGCAACCTTCATTCGTTGGGTAGTTGTCGGTCTGAATGGATGCTCCGCGTCGGCTGGCTTCAAGATGGACCCGCTCCGCTCCGGATGGATGAAGATAGAAGACATCTGCCCGTCTGGAGGTCCTCCTCTGCCCGGATTGGATGAAGACTTCTGCCACTCTGGAGGACCACTTGTGCCCGGCTGAGTGAAGACGTCTCAAGGTAGGCTGATCTTCAAGGGGTTAGTGTTAGGTTTTATTAAGGGGGGATTGGGTCGGTTTTAGAGTAGTGTTGGGTGTGTAGGTGGTGGGTTGTAATGTTGGTTGGGTATTGTATTTTTTTTTTACAGGTAAAAGAGCTGATTACTTTGGGGAAATGCCCAGCAAAAGGCCCTTTTAAGGGCTATTTGTAATTTAGTATAGGGTAGGGATTTTTATTATTTTGGGGGGCTTTTTTATTTTATTAGGGGGATTAGATTAAGTGAAATTAGTTTAAAATTCTTGTAATTATTTGATTTTTTTCTGTAATTTAGTGGGGTTTTTTTGCCGTAATTTAGTTTATTTCATTTAATTGTAATTAGTTTAATTTAATTTATTTAATTTATTTATTTATAGAGTAGTGTTAGGTGTAATTGTAACTTGTAACTTAGGTTAGGATTTATTTTACAGGTAATTTTGTACTTATTTTAGATAGGTAGCTATTAAATAGTTAATAACTATTGTACCTAGTTAAAATAAATACAAAGTTGCCTGTAAAATAAATATAAATCCTAAGATAGCTACAATGTAACTATTAGTTATATTGTAGCTATCTTAGGGTTTATTTTATCAGTAAGTATTTAGTTTTAAATAGGAATAATTTATTTAATTTTAGTAAATTTATTTAGATGTATTTAAATTATATTTAAGTTAGGGGGTTAGGGTTAAGTTTAGGCTTAGGTTTAGGGGTTAATACCTTTAATATAATAGCGGCGACGTTGGGGGTGGCAGATTAGGGGTTAATAAATGTAATTAGGTGTCGGCGATGTTAGGGATGGCAGATTAGGGGTTAATAACATTTAAATAGTGTTTGCGAGGCGGGAGTGCGGCGGTTTAGGGGTTAATACATTTATTAAAGTGGCGGTGATGTCCGGTCGGCAGATTAAGGGTTAATAATTGTAGGCAGGTGGTGGCGGCGACGTTGGGGGCAGCAGATTAGGTGTTAAGAAATATAATGTAGGTGTCGGCAATGTTAGGGGCAGCAGATTAGGGGTTCATAGGTATAATTTAGGTAGCGGCGATGTCCGGTCGGCAGATTATGGGTTAAAAATTTTTATTATAGTGTTTCTGATGTGGGTTGGCTTTGGTTTAGGGGTTCATAGGTAGTTTATGGGTGTTAGTGTACTTAATTAAGAGCTTTATGTTCCGGCGTTAGCCCATAAAACTCTTAACTACTGACTTTTAAATGCGGTAGGAGTCTGGACAGGAGAGGGTCTACCTCTCAATTCTTCCAAGACTCGTAATACCAGCGTTAGGCAAATCCCATTAAAAAGGATACACAATTGACGTAAGGGGATTTGCGGTAGCCTCAAGTCGCGGAAGAAAATTGAGCGGTAGACCCTTTCCTGCCTGACTCGTAATACCAGCGGGCATTAAAAAGCAGCTTTGGGACCTCTCAACGCTGCTTTTTAAGGCTAACGCCAAACTCGTGATCTAGCAGTTACATTGTAGCCATTTTAGGATTTATATTTATTTTACAGGCAACTTTGTATTTCCAATCAGCCAATAGGATTGAGCTTGCATTCTATTGGCTGTTCCAATCAGCCAATAGAATGCGATCTCAATTCTACTGGCTGATTGCATCAGCCAATAGGATTTTTCCTACCTTAATACCGATTGGCTGATAGGATTCTATCAGCCAATCGGAATTGAAGGGACGCCATCTTGGATGACGTCACTTAAAGGAACCTTCATTCAGTCGTCGGATCAAGAAGGAAGAGGATGCTCCGCGTCGGATGTCTTCAAGATGGACCCGCTCCGCTCCGGATGGAAGAAGATAGAAGATGCCGTCTGGATGAAGACTTCTGCCGCTTGGAGGACCTCTTCTGGCCGGATCGGATGAAGACTTCTGCCCCTCTGGAGGTCCACTTGTGCCCGGCTGGTTGAAGACATCTCAAGGTTGGGTGATCTTTAAGGGGGTAGTGTTAGGTTTTATTAAGGGGGGATTGGGTGGGTTTTAGAGTAGGGTTGGGTGTGTGGGTGGTGGGTTTTAATGTTGGGGGGTATTGTCTTTTTTTTTACAGGTAAAAGAGCTGATTACTTTGGGGTAATGCCCCACAAAAGGCCCTTTTAAGGGCTATTTGTAATTTAGTATAGGGTAGGGAATTTTATTATTTTGGGGGGCTTTTTTATTTTATTAGGGGGATTAGAGTAGGTGTAATTAACTTTAAAAAATTGTAATTCTTTTTTTCTTTTCTGTAATTTAGTGTTTTTTTTTCCGTAATTTAGTTTATTTAAATTAATGGTAATTAATTATAGGTAGTTTAGGTAATTAGTTTAATCATAGTGTAGTGTTAGGTGTAATTGTAACTTAGGTTTATTTTACAGGTCCTTTTGTATTTATTTTAGCTAGGTAGTTATTAAATAGTTAATAACTATTTAATAACTATTGTACCTAGTTGAAATAAATACAAAGTTGCCTGTAAAATAAAAATAAACCCTAAGATAGCTACAATGTAACTATTAGTTATATTGTAGCTAGCTTAGGGTTTATTTTACAGGTAAGTATTTAGTTTTAATAGGAATAATTTGGTTAATTATAGTAAATTTATTTAGATTTATTTAAATTATATTTAAGTTAGGGGGGTTAGGGTTAGACTTAGGTTTAGGGGTTAATAAATTTATTATAGTGGCGGCGACGTTGGTGGCGGCAGATTAGGGGTTAATAAATTTATTATAGTTGCGGTGACTTGGGGGGGCAGATTAGGGCTTAATAAATAAAATGTAGGGTTCGGCGATGTTGGGGGCAGCAGATTAGGGGTTCATAGGGATAATGTAGGTGGCGGCGGTGTCCGGAGCGGCAGATTAGGGGTTAATAAATATAATATAGGTGTCGGCAATGTTGGGGGAGGCAGATTAGGGGTTAATAAGTGTAAGGTAAGTGGTGTTTAGACTCGGGGTTCATGTTAGGGTGTTAGGTGCAGACATAAAAAGTATTTCCCCATAGGAAACAATGGGCTGTGTTAGAAGCTCAACGCTGTTTTTTTGCAGGTGTTAGGGTTTTTTTCAGCCAGCTCAGCCCCATTGTTTCCTATGGGGAAATCATGCAAAAGCACGTTTAGACCGCTACCGTAAGCAACGCTGGTATTGAGGTGAGATGTGGAGCTAAATTCTGCTCTACGCTCACCTTTTTGCGGCTAACGCCAGGTTTAAAAAAACCTGTAATACCAGCGTTACTTTAGGTGAGTGGTGAGCTGAAACTAAGCGTTAGCAACGCACCCCTGTTACTGCAAAACTCGTAATCTCGCCAATTGTTATTATATCATTTATGTATGTGTCCGTATCTCTTAAAACAAGTTAGTTTAACCTCTTGTTTGCTGGTACAACTGAATTACTGTGTCGCAAAATAATGTAGGTTTAAACAGTGTGTCTGTGTCACCAACATGAAACGTTTGGAAAGCTCTGCTATAGAGTGTTAAAGGGCAGAGGCCGCCCGGATGAAAACTTCTTGCCGGCTGGATGGATCCTTCAAACGGGACTTCAAGAACTGTAAGTGGATCATCAGGGGTTAGTGTTAGGTTTGTTAAAGGGTTTTTTAAGTGGGTTTTATTTTTAGAGTAGGGTCTGAGCAGGTAAAAGAGCTAAATGCCCTTTAAATGGCAATGTCCATACAAATGCACTTTTCAGGGCAATGGGGAGCTTAGGTTATTTTAGATAGGGTTTTTATTTTGGGGGGTTGGCTGTGGGGGTGGTGGGTTTTTCTGTTGGGGGGGTGTTTGCATTTTTTTTACAGGTAAAAGAGCTTATTTCTTTGGGGCAATGCCCCACAAAAGGCCTTTTTAAGGGCCATTGGTAGTTTATTGTACTCTATGTTTTTTTTTTATTTTGGGGGGCTTTTTTCTTTTGATAGGGCCATTAGATTAGGTGTAATTCTTTTTTATTTTTGATAATGTGTTTTTTTTTTGGGGGGGGATTTAGTGTTTTTTATTGTTTGTAATTTAGCGTTTTTTTTTTGTAATTTAGTAATTTTTAATAAGGTTAAATAGTAGATTTAAATAATTTGAGTAGGGTTAGGTTTTTTTTTTAATATGTAATTTAGTTAATTTAATTGATAGTTTAATTTAAGTGTAGTATAATAGTTAGGGTAGGTTAATTAATCGTTTAAAAATAGTTTATTTTAATTCTACAGGTAAGTTTAAATTTATTTGAAGATAGGGATGTTGTAATTTTAATTTAAAGTTAGCGGATTGTTAGATTTAGGGGTTAATAGCTTAATTTAGTTTATGGCAATGTGGGGGGCTGGTGTTTTAGGGGTTAATAGGTTTAGTTAGTGGTAGTGATGTGGGAGGCCAGAGGTTTAGGGGTTAATACGTTTATTTAGTGGCCGTGGGGTCCGGAAGCGGCGGGATAGGGGTTAATAACTTTATTTAGGTTGTGGCGGGGTCCGGCAGCGGCGGAATAGGGGTTAATAACATTATGTAGGTGCCGGCAATGTTGGGGGTGGCAGATTAGGGGTGTTTAGACTCATAGCTTATGTTAGGGTGTTAGGTGTAAACGTTACTTGTTTTCAACCATAGAAATCAATGGGATATCTGGCAGCATGGAACATAAGCTTTCGCTGCTTTCAGACTCCCATTGATTCCTATGGCATCCGTGGCCTCCAGGGTGATGGATTGAAAACCAGGTACGCTGGGCCGGAATAGCGGCGAGCATACCTGTTAACTATTTGATAACTAAAAAAGTGTCAAATAGTGCCAAATGTGTATTGGGAACATCTGGGGCGCGATCCGATATAGATCGCAGTTTGCGGCGCAAGCGAGGGAACCGGCGTCGCCCGCAGTTTCAGCTCGCAACTCGAGCTATCCCATATAAGTCGCCGTCAGATGCTAACGTGCCGTAAGTCTGACAAACCAGCGATGTCCAGAAATCTGCGTAAGTACAAATTTCTGGCGTCGCCAGTGACTTGCGGCACGTTAGAAACTGCCGGCGCCTATAAAACCTGACTAAAGTCTAAAACACCCGCACTGTCTAACACGCCTCCCTAACATAGCCCGACAAGTCTAACACGCCTCCCTAACATAGCCCGCACTGTCTAACCCTCTATCCGCTATCCCCCCTCACTATCCTAACAATAAAAAAGCTATTAACCCCTAAACCGCCGCTCCCGTACCCCGCCGCAACCTAATAAAGTTATTAACCCCTAAACCGCCGCTCCCGTACCCCGCCGCCAGCTATATTATATCTATAACCCCCTAAAGTGAGCCCCTAACACCGCCGCCATCTATATTAAAATGATTAACCCCCAATGTAAGCCCCTTACACCGCCGCCATCTCTATTAAAATGATTAACCCCTAATTTAATCTACCTACCCCGCCGCCAGCTATATTATCTATGTTAACCCTAAGTATATTATAGTTAATATAGTTATTACATTATATATATTAACTATATTAACCCTAATTATATTAGGGTTAATATAGTTAATATAGTTACTATAGTATTTATATTAACTATATTAACTCTATCTAACCCTAACACCCCTAACTAAATTTATATTAAATTAATCTAATTCATTTATAAACTAAAATATTCCTATTTAAATCTAAATACTTACCTATAAAATAAACCCTAAGATAGCTACAATATAATTAATAATTACATTGTAGCTATGTTAGGGTTAATATTTATTTTACAGGTAAATTGTTAATTATTTTAACTAGGTATAATAGATATTAAATAGTTATTAACTATTTAATATCTACCTAGTTAAAATAATTACCCAATTACCTGTAAAATAAATCCTAACCTAAGTTACAAATACACCTACACTATCAATAAATTAAATCAACTACAAACATCTATCTAAAAATACAATTAAATTAACTAAACTAAATTACAAAAAAAAACAAACACTAAATTACAAAAAATAAAAAAAGATTACAAGATTTTTAAGCTAATTACACCTATTCTAAGCCCCCTAATAAAATAATAAACCCCCAAAATAAAAAAAATTCCCTGCCCTATTCTAAATTAAACACATTTCAAAGCTCTTTACCTTACCAGCCCTTAAAAGGGCCTTTTGTGGGGCATGCCCCAAAGAATTCAGCTCTTTTGCATACAAATACAATACCCCCCCCATTACAACCCACCACCCACATACCCCTATTCTAAAACCACCCAAACCCCCCTTAAAAAAGCCTAACACTACCCCCCTGAAGATCTCCCTACCTTGTCTTCACCACACCGGGCCGAACTCCTGATCCGATCCGGGCGATGTCTTCCTCCAAGCGGCAAAGAAGAATTCTTCCTCCGGCGATGTCTTCCTCCAAGCGGCAAAGAAGAATTCTTCCTCCGGCGACGTCTTCCTCCAAGCGGCAGCAAAGTCTTCATTCTTCCGGCGGCATCTTCAATCTTCTTTCTTCGCTCCGCCGCTGCGGAGCATCCATCCCGGCCGACTACTGAACTTGGAATGAGGTACCTTTAAATGACGTCATCCAAGATGGCGTCCGCCGAATTCCGATTGGCTGATAGGATTCTATCAGCCAATCGGAATTAAGTTAAAAAAATCTGATTGGCTGATTGAATCAGTCAATCAGATTCAAGTTCAATCCGATTGGCTGATCCAATCAGCCAATCAGATTGAGCTCGCATTCTATTGGCTGATCGGAACAGCCAATAAATTTGTTTAATTTAGAATAGGGCAGGGAATTTTTTTTATTTTGGGGGTTTATTATTTTATTAGGGGGCTTAGAATAGGTGTAATTAGCTTAAAAATCTTGTAATCTTTTTTTATTTTTTGTAATTTAGTGTTTGTTTTTTTTTGTAATTTAGTTTAGTTAATTTAATTGTATTTTTAGATAGATGTTTGTAGTTGATTTAATTTATTGATAGTGTAGGTGTATTTGTAACTTAGGTTAGGATTTATTTTACTGGTAATTGGGTAATTATTTTAACTAGGTAGATATTAAATAGTTAATAACTATTTAATATCTATTATACCTAGTTAAAATAATTAACAATTTACCTGTAAAATAAATATTAACCCTAACATAGCTACAATGTAATTATTAATTATATTGTAGCTATCTTAGGGTTTATTTTATAGGTAAGTATTTAGATTTAAATAGGAATATTTTAGTTTATAAATGAATTAGATTAATTTAATATAAATTTAGTTAGGGGTGTTAGGGTTAGATAGAGTTAATATAGTTAATATAAATACTATAGTAACTATATTAACTATATTAACCCTAATATAATTAGGGTTAATATAGTTAATATATATAATGTAATACCTATATTAACTATAATATACTTAGGGTTAATATAGATAATATAGCTGGCGGCGGGGTAGGTAGATTAAATAAGGGGTTAATCATTTTAATAGAGATGGCGGCGGTGTAAGGGGCTTACATTAGGGGTTAATAATATTAATATAGCTGGCGGCGGTATAGGGGGATTAGATTAGGGGTTAATAATTTTTATATAGGTGGCGGCGGTGTAAGGGGTCAGATTAGGGGATAGATAAGGTAGATGACAGCGGTGTAAGGGGTTCTAATTAGGGGATAGATAAGGTAGATGGCGGCGGTTTTAGGGGCTCACAGTAGGGGGTTAGTTTATGTAGATGGCGGCGGGGTCCGGGAGCGGCGGTTTAGGGGTTAATAACTTTATTAGGGATTTCGGGGGGGGGATCGCGGTTGACAGGTAGATAGACATTGCGCATGCGTTAGGTGTTAGGTTTATTTTAGCAGATCGCGGTTGACAGGGAGATAGACATTGCGCATGCGTTAGGTGTTAGGTTTATTTTAGCTGCCAGTTTAGGGAGTTACGGGGCTCCAATAGTCAGCGTAAGGCTTCTTACGGCTGCTTTTTGTGGCGAGGTGAAAATGGAGTAAGTTTTCTCCATTTTCGCCACGTAAGTCCTTACGCTGCATATTGGATACCAAACTGCGCGGGTTTGGTATACCTGCCTATAGCCCAAAAAACTACGGGCGACGGCAGAAATATATGCGCGTAACTTCTAGGTTACGCCGTATATAGGATACCAAACCCGCGCAAATATTGGCGTCGCCGGCTTTTGCGGGCGACAATTTTTATCGGATGGACCCCCTGTAATGACATAAGCATCGATCTGTGTCGGATTGAGGCCGGCGGATCGTATGTTACGTCACAGATTTCAACTTTTGCCGGTCTGTAGGTTTTGATAACTAGGTCGGATCAAGCTTGCAACAATTACGCTGCGGAATTCCAGCATATTTGAGGTTGATGGCTTGATAGATATCCCCCTTTGTGTCTACAGAGATTTTCATAAAATGGAGCCTATAGAGCAGTGCTTTCCAAACTGTGTGTCATGACACATTAGTGTGTCGGCGGCAGTGTGTAGGTGTGTCTCTGCTTCAACACAAATTGTTTTGAATTGAAAATTATTTTTAATTTTTTTTTTGGTTTACGACTTTCCGCCTTCTTGCTACGCATATCACGTAGTTGACACGTGATTGATACCTAGTGGGTCACAGATCATCTTAACTTATTGGCGCAACTTAGCGGGAACTGAAACTATTCCCATTGGTGGCACATTGGCTCCTGACTCAAGTGTAGTCTCCTCAATCGGCTCTTGATTGCATATGTAGTCAGTGAGTGGGACAGCAGTGTGTTTGCAGCGCGGGCAGTAGTCAGTCGGACTCGCAGAGCTCTGAGGGCGGCAGCTTAAACGCTGGGCTAAAGTCAGAAGTAAAAGTGAGTTTTTTTGCAGCTAGCTCCCAGTAGTGCATTGCTGCTCCTGGTCTTGATGGATATGGAAGTGGAAGCTTAAAAATGCTCGATGATGAAATGCGAGAGTCTTTATCTAATATTCCACTAAATATTCAGAAACTGTATTCATCCTATCAGCCTCATACATCCCATTAAAATAGTAAGTAGCTATTGGTGGTGTTAAACTTTTTTTAATGCTTGCACATACTTACATACTGTTACTTGTAAATACATTCGCCTAGATTACGAGTTTTGCGATAAGAGGGGTGCGTTGCTAACTTGCAGTTTATTCTCACCGCTCACTTCCCTGCAGCGCTGGTATTTCGGGTTTTTATCAACCCGGCATTAACAGGCAAGAAGTGAGTGTAGAGCAAAATTGAGCCCCATACCGCACTCCAATACCAGCGCTGCTTAAGTGAGCGGTGAGCTGGTTATACGTGCTCATGCACGTTTTCCCAATAGACATCAATGGGGTGAGCTGGCTGAGAAAAAGTTTAACACCTGCAAAAAAAAGTTATGTTTACACCTAACACCCTAACATAAACCCGAGTCTTAACACCCCTAATCCTACACTTATTAACCCCTAATCTTCCGCCCCGGACATCTGGATTATACTTATTAACCCCTAATCTGCCGCTCCGGACATCCCTGCCACCTACATTATACTTATTAACCCCTAATCTGCTGCCCCCAACATCGCCGACACCTACATTATATTTATTAACCCCTAATCTCCCTCCCCCAATGTCCCCGCAACCTACCTACATTTATTAACCCCTAATCTGCCGCCCCCAACGTCGCCGCCACTATACCAAATTTATTAACCCCTAAACCTAAGTCTAACCCTAACCCTAAACCCCCTAACTTAAATATAATTTAAATAGATCTAAAGAAAACCTACTATTAATAACTAAATAATTCCTATTTGAAAACTAAATACTTACCCATAAAATAAACCCTACACTAGCTACAATATAACTAATAGTTACATTATAGCTAGCTTAGGGTATATTTTTATTTTACAGGCAAGTTTGTATTTATTTTAACTGGGTAGAATAGTTACTAAATAGTTATTAACTATTTAATAACTAC
This sequence comes from Bombina bombina, assembly GCF_027579735.1. Taxonomy (NCBI): domain Eukaryota; kingdom Metazoa; phylum Chordata; class Amphibia; order Anura; family Bombinatoridae; genus Bombina; species Bombina bombina. The sequence continues at coordinate 19,243,175 of NC_069507.1, read as the reverse complement.
CTAGCTAAAATAAATACAAATTTACCTGTAAAATAAAACCTAACCTAAGTTACACTAACACCTGACACTACACTACAATTAAATAAATTCCCTAAATGAAATACAATTAAATAAATCAAATACAATTAGCTAAATTACAAAAACAAAAACAAATTATCAGATATTTAAACTAATTACACCTAATCTAATAGCCCTATCAAAATAAAAAAGCCCCCCCCCCCCAATAAAAAAAACCCTAGCCTAAGCTAAACTACCAATAGCCCTTAAAAGGGCCTTTTGCAGGGCATTTCCCCCAAGAAATCAGCTATTTTACCTGTAAAAAAAATACACACAACCCCCCCCCCAGAAAGTAAAACCCACCACCCACACAACCAACCCCCCAAATAAAACCCTAACTAAAAAAACCTAAGCTGAAAAAGACATTTGGACACTTGGAGCCTGCAGGCTCGCCAGAAACAGGCCCCATAGGGTTCTACATTTTAGTTACATTTTTATAGTAAATATAATGCAATGAAATCAGTCTCTGGTGAGAAATGATCATTGGATATTAGCAACCAGCTACACAGATTTGCAGATATACATGTATATAGAACTTGACATAATTCATGTTAAATTAAACATCATTACAGTTTCCAAACACCTACAATTCCTTATAGTTTCTTTATGTAAATTGACAAAAGCAGAAGAGCAAACCCCATTATACAATAATCTGTCTCAAAGGTCTTTAAATGTAATCAGCAGAAAAACTTTAAATATGCAAAGCTGCAGATTCCTTGATAAATGCTTTGACCTAGCCAGGGTTTGGGAATAAAAACCCTCCATCTCTATAAGCAAATTACATGGGGGTTGGATTTACAGTGACCTCATCATCAACTTATTAATATTAACCCATTGACTGCTTTACTATGCAATATATATATTATTTTATATTAGATTACTATACAAAGTGCTCCCTGAATTCTGATGTCATTTCACAGTTTAAAAACCGTTATAGGGAGCAAGATCACAGTTAGTGTATGTTTGTTACAGTGTTCCTAGGTAATTTTATTTATTAACTATCCATCTCAATTTCCTCAGACCTGACAAATAAAAAACTCAAGTCAATAGGACAGCACCATGAACAAATGACTTGTGTCTGTTTAAGACAGACAGCATGAGGCTCTGACATAGAAATGATCCTGCATAACAAGGAGAACATAGTGAAAAAACAATTCTTATTATGCAAACTCATCTTTCATCTCATGATTTATGGAAGTGGCAAACCCAGTACTGTTTGTTTTGTGGCACTGAAGATGTAGAAGAAGATAAAAGATTTGCCCAGGGGTTGTCTCTACTGTCTATGGATCAAGGTGCAAGTCAGGTCTGTGAGTCCTTTTGTTCTGAGTCTCTTATGCAGCGTTCAATGCACAACCTATTCACTCATCACATCTTCCTGTGGGGATGTTAAACTCCAGATTAAACACATATAACAGGCTTAATTGAGCATTGGAAAGAAACATTGCAAAGTAAAATGTTCCTTCATAGCTTCAAGTAAATGCTTGATGCTTAAAAACTTTTAATTATATTTGACACAGAGAGGGCTTCTGCTTACTTTTTCCTTGTTGCATTTACAAAAGGATTTGTCTTGCTATGTTTTTGTAGAAGATGTTCCTTATGTCAGTAAAACTAGATATGTGCATGGCGAAAAAATTCAGTTCAGATCGATTCAGAATTTTTTGAATTTCGGTTCGGATCGATTCGAATTCGGAAAATTTTGAATCGATTCGGTTCGGATTTGTTTCGTATTCATTCGGATTCAAAGAAATTCGGCTGGATTCGGTTTGATTCGGTTTGGAAATTCGGAATTTCGGTAAGTGTTAGGTGGGATTAGACTAGTATTATGTACTGTATATTAGGTGTGACCCATAGCAGAGTGATATAATCTAATATACTGTACAATACTAGTGTAATCCATGGCCATCCGAATTTACCGAATAAATCCGAACTAATTCGGATTTATTCAGTAAATTCGGCAGTATTTTAATTCGGAAATTCGGTTTGATCCGATTCTGCAAATTTTCCGAATTTTCCGAATTTCTGAATCGATACGAAACGAATTGCACATATCTAAGTAAAACTGTGGGTGTTGTCAGCCAGTGAGTTACTGATACCTAAGTATCTGTTAGGCACAGATGTTCATTTCCTGTTTATTTCAATTACAGTTAAAGCACTTTTTATTTTAGTTTTTATTATGAAACGGTTACTCACACACACATGATAGCGCAGTCTTGTCTACAGTATCTTTACCAGTGCATGTAATGAGACAATATGTGATCATACTCTGCCAATCGTAAGCAGCAATATATCAATTCTTAACATGTGTTTCTTTCTCCATTGGTTGCTTAGGGGCTGATTTATCAAGCTCTGTATGGAGCATGATGCCCCTTGTTTCCAGCGAGCCTGATGCCTTCCGATCGGGTTGATTGACACCCCTGCTAGCGGCCGATTGGCAGTGAATCTGCAGGGGGCGGCATTGCACCAGCAGTTAACAAGAACTGCTGGTGCAATGATAAATGCCAACAGAGTATACTGTCGGCATTTATTGATTGCAGCGGATATTATACGCTACATTGTATCATGTCCGCTCGCACTATGTTAAATAAACCCCTTAGTGTTTGTTGCCACATTCATCTGCTAAACTACTAAATAAATTAGGGAATATTACTGATTATCTCTAATGTATTCAAGCAGATGTTTGCTCAGATTACAATACCCTTGGTAACACAATAGCTCATTTAAATTGGCTTTCTCTTGTTCTCTAGCAGATTTGTGACCACAACCATTTCTCTGGTGGGAGCAAAAAAAATGACATGAACATATATAATACCCATTTAGACAAATACAAATTATATTTTTGTTGTTTTAACATTCATCACATGTTTAGCTAAATTATATAAATCAGTATTAAAATCACAACTTTCGCTTGCTACTCAATGAATGAAGTTATACTTATTGTCTCTTATACGTCATTAAGGCCTTGTCTGTGTGGGCTATATCTGCCTCTTCAGTCCTGTTAACAATATACACTTCCTACTGGTTAAGAGTTACATCAGAATAGTAAGTGGATAAAATCCCAGGAGAGGCATCTGCTTTTATTTTCTGTATAATGAAAAAGATGCATTAATGTATTAAAAGCAAGACATTGAATAACACATACAGCTTCCAGCAGCTAATTTATGTGTTAGGCTAATTCATGTTGTATCATTCACAGAACAGTTCCTGGGCACCTTCTCTATACACTTCTGTCTTCAGCTACTTAAACCACTGTATTGTTCTGATGCTGGGTAAGCACAAACTAGATCTCACAATAGAACTGAAAAAAGGAAACTGATACACGCAAATGCATTAGAATAACAGTGTTTATTATGAACTTAGTGCAATAATGCACACTAAGCAGTGATTACAGTACAGTAAAACAAAGCAGTGATTAACTATAAACACATTACTTATCTTTGGGTTTCAGATAAGGCATTAATAGCATGCAACAGCACTGAGAGTCATTATTCAGTTAAACACAGGCAGCTAATTCCACATGTGCTGTATCAGACGTCTCTCCAAGATGTTTCTGGTGCTTTCCATTTTTTTAACTACTCATCTGTGGTTTTTTAAAATCTATTTTATCCTTAGCAAACCCAGTTGTCTGTATTCAACATGACCGTCTGCATGATCAATTCTGTCACTCTGCGGTTTTCTTTGTCTCTGAGTCACAGATTGTGTTTGCAATTCAGCAGTGTCACAGTCAACAAAAACCATCATCAATTTCAGCTGCATTCATGATAGGTCTAATTTTATATTTATTCCATTTACTCTGTGTTTGCTTCTTAGATTTCACTGACTTTACTGCCCTACAGCTAAGGGTCTGAGGAATCGGAGCATCCCCCACTTCCCCTTCCTCTGCATATAGCATGATTTTCTTAGTTAACTCTCTCAGTGCCTGCACTCCAATAACTGTTCTTTGTCCTATTACACATTGCCTGTAAAAACAATCAACCAACCTTTGCTGCCCTTTCACCATTTCTCCTAACATCTGCCCTACTTCTAGATGAATTGGTTCTCTGTGTCATCTTAACTCATTTCTAACGCTATGCCATACCCTGGGACTAAAAACTGGTCAAATTGGAAGAGCAGACTCTTTCTCCTGCACCAACTTCTGTTTTCCAAATAAACCAAAAGTAAAACTAAACATATTGCAAACAACAGCAATCCCCAAAACAACCAATCAATTTCCATTCTTCAGCACTATTGGGGAACCTAGGGGTATATTTACTAAGCAGCGGATGCTGCTTTTTCTGCATGAGGCTTCCGGTTCGCCGAAAACAAGAGTTAAGAAGCAGTGGTCTAAAGACCGCTGTTTCTTAACTTGTCCGCCACGTTTTAGGTTGCAGACTGCAATCATCATATGATCGCCATGATTGACACCCCTGCTAGCGGCCAATTGGCCGCAAGTGTACATGGGGTGGCATTGCACAAGCATTTCTTGTGAAGTGCTTGTGCAATGTTAAATGCCAACAGCATATGCTGTCGGCATTTAGAGATGCAGGATGGACATGATTCTCTATAGCAAATCATGTCAGCCCGGGGTTTGATAAATCTACTACCTAGTGTGCACGTTCCCAGCGCCAGGACAAAACAACCACTAATATCAATATGACATGACTGAGAACCAATAAACAGATAGTTAGGGTTGAACTGGTACATCACTACGCAGCAGCCATGATATGATGCAATACTAGAAGCTCAAAGTAAAGCCTAAATAATCCCCCGATTGTCACCACATTGCAGCACCCTTCTCCAAATGGCCACAGTTGAAGCTGCTTTATTACTAAATATCAAATCCGTAAATGCTTCATCTACTGGAACCCTAAACTGGACCACTGGAAGGAAATGTCAGCAGCCTTACACTGAGTTCCAGCACCCCCAGTGAACTGGGTAGTGCAGTCAGAATTAAACTGCTATAATTAGAGGCAAACATACAGTATCACTAGCTGCATCAGACAAAGATCTGAGTAGATCCTGCAGATAGGATGACCAACAAAATGACCTTTCTGAAGAGCAATAGAGAACCTACCAGACAACCATTTTCAAAATATCCAGGAAGATATCTCTGAGAAGGTGTCTGACGGCAGATGAATAGTCTACTGCCAGTGTACTCCGAGATCCCTCGGGACTGCCGAAGTCATCACCTTCATCAATAGTGCGTTTCTGCCCTCGACTGCCACCTGTCTGCAAACCAATATAACGCTCTGTACCGATCCTCGAGCTTGACCTCTCTTTGCACCAGACACTTCAGTTTGGCTATCCCCTCACCTGTGGTAAGCTGGTCCCCGAAGCGCTGTTCTGAGGAGGGCAGGACTTTGCCTCTGCAGTCATACCAATACTCCAGTGCATATTCCCACATCTTTAGCCGAATCAGGGCTCTCCATTCTAGGCACATCTCCTCTGGAACTGGCCCTCCTAGAACAGCACGGGCGATTTTGACTTGCCGCTCGAAGTCCCATATCGGAACTTCCCATTTAGAGGTATCTGATCCCAGCATCTCAGCTGTCAGAATATTCCGATACCTGGTGATCTGCTTCACCACTTCTGCGTTTGTTACCCGTACGGTTGCTTCGGATGGGTTTTTTCCTCTGCATCATCCATAATCATCTGGCTGCGATCCTTGACTGGCTGCCACTGGCACATCTTTGTAGTGCTGCTTAGGGACTGATAGCTAGGCAGCACATCCCGAGCCCAGCTTGTCCTGTGCAGAAACAGGTTCATCAAGGTGGGTCAGCACTTGCTGCATTCGCCATAGGAGCTCCACTTCCATAGCTGCTGGTGACAGTGCCTCTCCTCCGCTGTCAGCAGGACAAGAAATCAATCCCAGTGCTTGCCACCAAATGTGACGGACCGCCTGGTACGCCAAATGAGTACCTCCGTCAAAACACTTCCCTTTTCCTGGACATCCCTTTATCCAGAGCAATAGCTCCTGGTATCTCCCTTTGACCGCACTCTAAAGTTCTGGAGGACAGAACTGAGACAACACTCAGTGGTCTGAACACAAAAATTAATACTTTATTTAAAAGCAGCACACATATTTATACACCCTGACATTCCAGAGTCACAGAGCTTCAGGTTACAGAGGGCATTGGTTAAACAGTAAAGCAAACATATGAACAATACATCAAACCTCTAACAATTGTCTATTCACAGCTAAAACAGATTAACATATCAAGTTAATCAACTGGGGATGAAAGTTTACTCAGACAATCTGATTTTGGGCCGTCTGGTTAACATAATCACACAGGGAAACAATCAGCTTACCCAGACAGACTCCTGAGACACAATCAGATCAGAAACATAAATAAAATACATCTTATTACAAAATATAAAAACAGCTCCTATTAACTATTAAGTCCTTTATGCCCACTTGGTTTATAGAGTCACAATTGCTCCCACAAGGGGCACTCACACCCTGTACCAATCCTGTATTTATGGAGGCCCATAAGCCCATATACCTCCTGCCCAAAGAATGTTCCATAATAGGCCCTCAGATCTTGGTGACTCACGTCATACCATATGCTTATGATATGTAGTACTGTGCTTTAATATAGCAACCACAGCATATTTGCATAACAAGCAAGTAATTGCTTTCTGGTCTCCCTTGTGTATAATAAATTACACTTATGAATTACACAAGGTTCCTAAAGATCCTGACTTTTGTTACTAAGAGAAAGGGATCCTGCTGTTCCAGGACATAGTGCCAACGGGAAGACAATTGTAATGTATGTTTCTGTTACAACGTAACCTCGAAAATATAAGCCAAGTTTTATTTTATAAATGTGTCCTTGGATGTTTCCCCACATTGCCTGTTATATGTGTTTTTAAGGGTAAGATATCCTTTTTGCTCTAATACATAATGCAAACAGGTAGAAATCGAAATGGTTTGGTTCTGAAGCATATTTGTTAGCCTGGAACTTAAGTACGTGCATTAAAGAATGAGCTAGGTTCTGCCCAACTTACCAGCAGTGTGAATGTTATAATGTATACAGATACAGTGGTAATAAGTAATCTGTGTTTGCTATTACTGTATGTAGATGTCTCTTATAGCTGCCTTGTCTTCAATTATTAGTTTCCATAACATACATGTTTCATATGTGTTTATGTGTGTACATGTGTATTTATATATGTATTTACAGACATATATACACATATAAACACATAAATACATATGTCTACATATAAACACACATGCATACACACATACATATATATATATATATATATATATATATATATATATATATATATATGTGTAGCAATAAAAGAGAACAAAAAATCTTGATACTTCTGCGCAGCTTCAAACAATTTAAGTCCTGCATTATAAAGGATGTTAATATAGTCTTTAACAAAAAGTCTTTATGAAAAATATATAAATGGTATATGATCTGAGTTCATATGCAATATATCCAAGTCAGAAAAGAGTATAGATGTCCTCTTACCGGAGATTACCCCAATCGTATGAGGTAATGTATAGTCGTGTAGTGAAAGATGTAGGTCTATGGTCTGCCGCTGTCGGTGCTTGTTTTTTCCGTGCAGCCTTGTGTATGGTAGTCCTGTGTCTGCAACTTCCTAAATCTTGTGCTTGGACAACTCTTGGCAATATGGTAGTTTTTCATCCCGGGGTCTTTCCCAGATGTCTCAAAGGAATGTCAAAAGGCAAAGATGATGCCTAGGAAAGCGGCCTTAGAACTCGTAGTGTCCCAGTATTACCTTTTAATGGATGGGTGGCTCCAAGAATCGGATTCAGATGGGGCCAGAGTTTTAAAAATTCCCTGATGAGAGCAGATATTAACTCTGAACCAGCCTTGGATTAAAACAAAGAAGAAGGGGTGTTTTCAGTGTACCAGCTGTGTGACCTGTAATGGTATGCTAACGGGCACATATTTCCACCACCTTGGCAAGAAGAAGAAATATGACATCAAATTCTTTCTTACATGCACTACAACGTATGTTATTTATCTACTTAGCTGCCCATGTGGGAAGTTCTATACAGGAAAAATTGTAGATGATGCCAGGAGAAGAATGGCCAACCACCGGTCCAGCATATGTGCAGCTATCTCCAAAAGGAATCACACACGTAATTCAAAAGAGTGCAGATATGGCTATGATATAGTAAATGTTTGCTCCTGAGCCCCTTGTAAACAATGTACAGTGAAACTATTACACACTGAGACACACTTTGGGTTAAATTAGATGGAGGTTTATCCTTGTAGATGCTGTATAATAGACAATGCAGGAGTACTGATAAGAGGAAAGAACTCTCTTAAACCCAGTCACATATGTTCAATATCAAGTGTCCATATTGTATACATGAATGGTGTCACATACTTATTGTAATTCAAAGTGTTACCTTAGTACCTTGTACTGTACCAAGTCACCGGTTTTACAAGTTTTTTAGTCCCACACATCGCAGGAGGGAACAGGAAAGAGGCGGTTCGCCTTGGTACACCTCAGTGGATCCAACTCGCAGCTGTAATAGTCTGTGTAATTTATGTATGGAAGGACGCAGGAGAAAAACAAAGTTGCGATTCATTCAAAACAGCGATTTTTCCAAACGTTGTAAAAATGGCAAGCAAACAATTAAAAAATGACGAAGGAATTGCAGGCTGTACCAGTAGTGAGTAAGTTTAAAATCTAATAGATTTATTCAAACATGGTTAAAACAACATGAAAATGGTTTTTAAAGCACACACAAGCTATTGCATACAACCTTAGCACACAGGAGCTGCCTCCGACGCGTTTCCTGCTTAGAACAAGCACTTCATCAGGGATAACAGCTGATTTCCCTGTAAAAATTTAAACCTTCAAAATTTAACCCCTTCTCACTCAGAAAGCGGCCTGATAGTAATATCTATAATAAACACATAACTACTATGATACGCTTCACTTTGAGCAGGGGTAAACAAATATAACATACAAAAACAAAGGTTAAAAACTTTCAAATTTAACTAATATTTCATTTTACAGAAAATAACAGTTCTCAAGATGTACAGGAAGAAAATTAAAAGTGATACAACTATACAAATATGATCAGCATGATATTTTTTACTTTTTATATATATAATCACAAATAGCTTATGTAAGAAATCCTAAAGTAAGCATTTTCACCACTATTAAAATCTTCAAGATAGTAATTCACATAAGCTAAAAAATTATCTGAAAGTATGTAAGACTACCTCAATCTAGTTAAATTCAAAAAATTACAGGAGGATATTACTATATATGTATGCATGTTGAAATTGTATTTTAAATGACCAAACATTTAATCAACAAGACAAATATAAGCACACAATTTGTTATCAGAACCCATATTGAAATACGGACATTGAGTTTGATATGATAAACGCATACCCCAATCTCATTCAGAAATTCTACAAAAAAACTATGTCCCTATAAATAGTTTAAGATCCCATATTCCATTGATACCTTTTGGGAAACCAGTTTGTAATTTATGTATCCATAGGGCTTCTTTTTTATTTAACTTAGCTAGTCTGTCCCCCCCTGTATTATGCTTAGGAACCCAGTCTATAGCCTGAAATTCAAATAAAGACAGGACATATTTCAATGCCTCATTATCAAATACATATCCAGGCCTGTGTTTCGCAAAGTGTTTTGCCACAGGGGTCTTTGGTTCATCTGTCTCCAGGGAAAGTAAGTGCTCCCGGATACGATCTTTGAGGGGTCTAATAGTCCTACCTGTATACTGGAAACCACATAGTTTACAGGAGATAAGATAAACTAAAAAACTCAATATGCATGTTAAATGGTGCTAGATCCTATATTCACATCTTGTCTCCTTAGAGGTAAACATGTCTCCCACCTTTATGTGATAACAGCATTTACAAGGTCTAACACCACATTTAAATGTGCCATTCTTTTTACTGAGCCAATTTTTTGTTGTTATTGTCTTTGTACTAGAAAAATTTCTAGTAACAAAATTACCTATGGTTTTAGCTCTTCTAGATACAAACTTTACTCCTTGAGTAGATATATTAATTAGGGAGGGCTCTTTATTCAAAATAGGCAGGTATCTTTCTACAATGTTGCAAATTTTATGATACTGAATGCTGTATTGTGTAGAGAAAACAAGATTTTTACCGCTTATGTTTTCCCTAGGTCTATCAATCAGAAGGCTATCCCTATCCATAGATCTCACTTGGGTAAGGGATTCCATAAGGGTGCTCTCCCTATACCCTCTCTCAATTAGACAATTTTTCAAATTATTGGCATGTCTGTCAAAATCCCTTAGGTTGCTACAATTTCTACAAAGCCTCATAAATTGTCCCTTAGGGATTGCTTTCTTTAGATGATTGGGATGATGTGACTCAGATCTAAGGATAGTATTACCTGCAATGTCCTTCCTATAAGCTTCTGTAAACAAAACATAGTTTGAAGGATATATTTTTATTTTAAGATCTAAAAAAGTAATACTATCCTTAGCTCAAGTATATGTAAACTTAAGATGCATACTGATGTCATTTAGTTTCTTTACAAAACTTTCCAATTGTTCAATTCCCCCCTGCCACACCATCAGGACGTCTTCATCAAATCTAGTATAGAACATGATGTTATCCTTGAAGTCATTGAGTTCACCAAATATTTTAAAGATCTCAAAATAACCAAGATATATATTTGCATAAGAGGGGGGAAATTTTGCCCCCATTGCAGTTCCTCTATTTTGCAAATATCTCTTTTTCTAAAAACAAAATAGTTATGGGTCAGTAGAAACTTGACCAGGTCCACCAAATAACTAACAAAGACAACATCATAGTCCGTATAGAGCTTTAGAATCTCCTCCAAAGCCAAAAGTCCCTGACTGTGCAGTATGCAAGAATAGAGGGACACCACGGCAATAGTTAATAATAAATATGTATCATTCCAAGGGAAATTATCCAATTTCCTTAGCAACTGTTTAGTGTCCCTCAAATATCCAGGCATACTTTTTACAATAGGTTGAAGGAAACCATCAATCCATTCTCCTAATCTCTCACCCAATGTGCCTATAGTAGAAATTATTGGTCTCCCAGGGGGGTTGGAAGGGTTTTTGTGGAGTTTAGGTAAGTGTTTAAATGACGATATAGTAGGAAACGTAATTAACAAAAAATCAGTAGTTTTTTGTCAAATATTCCTAATCTTTCACCTTCCTGTAGTATTTTTTCAAGGTCATTAGCAAATTTTGATGTAGGATTAAATGTAAATACTTTATAAGTATCACTATCACTAAGTTGTTTGTATGCCTCATTTACATAAGCATCTCTATCTAACAGTACTACCGTGCAACCTTTATCAGAGTTAGTAATGACTAAACTTTCATTTTTTTGAAGCTCTTTAAGTGCCTTCCATTCTGTATTGGTCAAATTACTGGACTTGTTAACCTTTTTTGTCTCAAGGATGTTAAGTTTAGTTAACTCTTGTTCCAGTATGTTATGAAAAAGGTCTATAGTATCACCCCTAGATTGTCAGGGATAAAAGAACTTATTAGTAAAACTTACATTTCCTTTAGGCAGAGCCGGTGCAAAGATTTTTGTCTACACAGGTGAAGGTACATTTATAGGCCACCACCCCGCACCCAATCCCCACCATGACAGTCTTTATATATATATATATTAATATATTATATATATATATTATATATTTATATACACACATATATATATATTTATATATATTATATATATATATAATATATATATATATATATCAGATAGCAGCTCCCCTCCCCCCACCCAGAAATTACACCTAACCTGGGGTAACCTGGGTTCTCATCATCACATATCATAACATAAGTCTAGTCAAGTGAATATGAAGTGGATAGTGGGGTGATATCATGTCCCTGTGCATAGCCTAGGCTCTCAAAAACAAATTATATGACAACCATTCCTACCTCTCCCTCACTATCTCCCATTTCAGTTACACCATGGTGCTGGTCTCTCTGGCCATCTGGGAGGGGGTATTCTACAGTCACAACTTGGGTGCCAGCATCCTCGCACCAGCTCCATACTGCCTGAACCGCCTGAAGCCTCTCACATGATGTAACTTGACTGACAGACGGTCCAGACCAGTCAGCATACGCGACCGTTACTATGCACACACGCTGAGTCAGTGGAGTCCAAGTCAGTGCAGAACAGATGCGCAGTAGGCAACAGCGCAAGTGTGACTTGAGCAGAGCTCTCTTAACTGCCCAGTGCTTGGGCCCCCCTGACCCCCACCCATCATGAATAAAGCTGCCAGTTTGCCACAGTGTCCTATGCCATCAGTGGAATAATCAGTACTTATACTGCTCTCACTGAAAGTAACTTTCCCCTGTCCGGAATTTTTTCCTTTGTTTTGGGACATTCTTTTTTTGTTGCCATATGGCCCCTTATTATTGGCATTCCAATTATAAACTACATTCAGCTCATAATCTTTGCAATCTTGATGATATTTATTGATTTTTCTCTCCATTATCTCTTTATCGAGTTTCTCCAAGGTTTCATTAAACTGTTTATCATATGCCTCATCCTTTGTATCCTCCTTCTGAGTGTCAATGTTCTCTTGTAACTCAGTCAGGTCTGTAAGTACTATCTCTCTTTCTCTCTTCTTTTTATTTAGCAATTTATTCATTAGGATTAAGGAGCATTTGGTTGGGGTATTGTTCCAATCTTCCATGAATTCTTTATCTTCTCTTTCATTTGCAGGGTATTTTTTCATTCTGAGTCCTCTTGGGACTTTGTTTTCATCAATGTATAGTTGTAAGAATTCAATCTCCCACCAAAGCATCAATTCCTTAAAGGATTACTTTCTGTTATAATTTTTAAGCTAAACAACTAACATATTAAAGTTAATAAACATTAATTAAAACCTACTGACCTATATTTTCTCCAAAACGAAGTTTCACAACGTTCTAAAAGTTATATCTTTTATTCGCCGATGATGTCACGTTATCCTGCCCACTATTTTCAGCACTGCATGTTCAAAATACTTAAACCAATAACTTTGTGTTTAAAGCGCCATTTTGAAACCTAGGTATTGTAAATGGATTGGTACAGAGCAAAGGATACCCACTGAGTGGGTTTGGAAAACAATTAAATTTGCAGACAAGATTTCTGATATACGGTAGAGATATGTTAATGAAATGCTATTGATAAAAAGCGTATTTGGGGTAGTTAGTTAGTTACAGGCATAGAAAATATTTACTTACAGTGGCCCTTTAATGCTGAGGTTGTCTTTATTTGAGAACAAATTTCCTATGTCTCCCTGTGTGCTGTCTTGGGTTGTGGTGCTTTTTTTTTTTTTTTTTAATTTAACTAGATTGAGGTAGTCTTACATACTTTCAGATAATTTTTTAGCTTATGTGAATTACTATCTTGAAGATTTTAATAGTGGTGAAAATGCTTACTTTAGGATTTCTTACATAAGCTATTTGTGATTATATATATAAAAAGTAAAAAATATCATGCTGATCATATTTGTATAGTTGTATCACTTTTAATTTTCTTCCTGTACATCTTGAGAACTGTTATTTTCTGTAAAATGAAATATTAGTTATATTTGAAAGTTTTTAACCTTTGTTTTTGTATGTTATATTTGTTAACCCCTGCTCAAAGTGAAGCGTATCATAGTAGTTATGTGTTTATTATAAATATTACTAACAGGGCGCTTTCCGAGTGAGAAGGGGTTACATTTTGAAGGTTTAAATTTTTACAGGGAAATCAGCTGTTATCCCTGATGAAGTGCTTGTTCTAAGCAGGAAACGCGTCGGAGGCAGCTCCTGTGTGCTGAGGTTGTATGCAATAGCTTGTGTGTGCTTTAAAAACCCTTTTCGTGTTGTTTTAACCATGTTTGAATAAATCTACTGGATTTTAAACTTACTCACTACTGGTACAGCCTGCAATTCCTTTGTCTTTTTTGAATTGTTTGCTTGCCATTTTTACAACGTTTGGAACGCTGTTGTGAAGGAATCGCAACTTTGTTTTTCTCCTGCATCCTTCCATACATAAATTACACAGACTTTTACAGCTGCGAGTTGGATCCACTGAGGTGTTGAGGGTTGAGGGTTCACAAGCCTTCCTTTTTTTCTCTCTCTGGACTTCCTGGGACATTAAGACATCTAGCCATTGTCACGCTATTATGTTATTACACTTAGATAAGTTTATGCTATGGCTATTGTTATTGTTTTCTATCTGATGATTCTTTACTCTATAGGTCTCTGTCTTGGACGTATTTGTCTGCCCGTGATGTGTTGTTTTTAAAATAATTTACTCACATGTTTATATGTAGTTTAGCGTACTTTTGAATATGTATTTTAATTAAGTTCTTATTTTGTATTTTTCACCACCATAGGGTCTTTTGTCTGCGTTCAATGGGTGATCGGTGACCTTGGTTAGTTCTGCATGATTCTGCCAGGACATCAGTTCATCGTGGTGCATTGAAGTTTTATGTCATTTGTGATAGCAGTAATATACGTCTCCGTTATTTTATATTTATTTTTATTTATCCCTACTTAGCATGTCAGCCTGGTGTGGAGTTCATGATGAGGAAAATTATTTCAATATATACATATATGTCTGCGATGGATAGGATTTTAGGGTTGGTTTGTTTTCATTTTAAAATAAGAGTGCTTTATTATTCACGGCAGCGATGTATGTACTTTAGGTGGATTTACAACCTAATACTAGAGGATCCAAATTTTTTCAATATACAGTGGGACCTCGGTTTACGAATTTAATTCGTTCTCCGGGACGTTTCGTATTGCGAAAAATTCGTAAACCGAAACACAGTTTCCCATAGGAATGCATTGAAAACCAATTAATGTGTTCCGGAGGTGAGAAAAAAGTCAAATAAAGGCTCCAAAACCTGCTGCAAAAGGCTCCAAAAGGCTCCAAAACCTGCTGCAAATGGCTCCAAAAGGCTCCACAACTTGCTGCAAATGGCTCCAAAAGGCTCAACAACTTGCTGCAAATGGCTCCAAAAGGCTCAACAACTTGCTGCAAATGGCTCCAAAAGGCTCAACAACTTGCTGCAAATGGCTCCAAAACCTCTCCAACACCTCCACACTGCTAACCACACTTCAGTATGCAGGGGCAAACCGGGACACTTGTTTCGTATTGCGAAAAAAAATCGTAAACCGAGGGGCAAACCGGGACACTTGTTTCGTATTGCGAAAAAATTCGTAAACCGAGGCATTTTTTTTAAAGAATTTTCATTCGTAAACCGAAATTTCGTTTACCGAGTCGTTCGTTAACCGAGGTCCCACTGTATATCTGTTTGCGCTGGATAGGATTTAAGGGTTGTTTAATTTTAAAGATAGCATTCTTTTCATTCTTTCTTGATGAGTGATGGATATGTAAGCGATATACAGGTTTGCAGGATAGTGGCTTTGGTTTCGGTCACGACATCTCCGATTAGAGGAGGTTGCTGTAGGATCTGATTAAGCCTCAGTGTACGCATGGATCTTTGTCGACTGATGTAGATGCCGTTTTTGACAGGTATCAGCTTACGTGTGATGAGGCGGCTAATTGGGGTAAGGGTGTTGACTGGGACAGATGGTGTCTCCACCTCCTTAATGTCTCGGGGCCATTTGGTTGGTATGGACATGGGTGTGAGCAATGTGACCACCCCCCTTTGCCTATGTTGAAAGAGATGACATATTGTATTGTCCATGTGGGGATTTTTTTTTTCTTTTTGTGGGGTATTGGTAACGGTAAGGGTACTGTCGCCACCAATAAGGGTGATGTTTTATCTTGGTGTATTCAGGCTGTGTTTACCGGAGCTAGGAGTGTAAGATCTTAAGGACACGCCTAGCCCCCTCGGTGATTGGCTTAGAGCTGGTACAGCCATTATTGTCTTTGTTGATGTATTCATTTCCATACTGTTTACGATATTGCCTTATATTTTTCACGTAGTCCTGATGGTACCGATCACTCCATTGAATGTTCAGTTATGGGGCTTACACCGATGGTGATTGTATTTTCACTATATGTTATTATGAAACATAGTTTATTTAAACACTGATTTACAGATTATTCAATGAGGGATTGTTTGTGTGTGTGTGTGGGGGGGTGTTGAATGGACCGTCAGTATTGGCTGTACTTTTGGGGGAGGGTTCTAGGGGCCTTTAAAAGGCTGATTTTGTTTACTATTTATTTGTCAGAGGAAGGGACTGTGTTTGGTCCTGAAATGTCACATGGAATAAAAGTTTTTTGTTGACACAGACATCTCAAGACCAGTGAGTGCTTATTACCACTAACTATATATATATATATATATATATATATATATATATATATATATATATATATATACATACAGAATATACACTCACCGGCCACTTTATTGGATACACCTGTTCAATTGCTTGGTAACACAAATTGCTAATCAGCCAATCACATGACAGCAACTCATCACATTTAGGTATCTAGATGTGGTGAAGATGACTTGCTGAAGTTCAAACCGAGCATCAGAATGGGGAAGAAAGGGGATTTAAGTGACTTCAAACTTGGCTTGGTTATTGGTGCCAAAAATAAAATGAAAAAGAGGGCGCTAGAAAGCTAGAAGTAACAAACACATTTATTCTTTAGATATCTAGTCATAATCTTTTAACACAATGAATATAGTGTCAGCAAATTAAAACTCCTGTACTCCAGGATCTCATGATGGAAATAAAATTATCGTCAAACAAAACACTTATTATTGAAAGGGACGTCTCCCTTGTATTCTAAAAGCCTAATACACAAAATACATCAGACACAATTTTTTTTTTTAAAAATGCCCTATATGCAGTGGTTGCAAAAAAAAAAATTATATATATACATAGAAAAATTTAAAAAGTAATGTACCACCTTAAGATAAAAATATGTCGAAAATTAACGTCCCAAAAATGTCTGTGTTAATAATGCGTGTCCGGCAGACGGGCTGATCGAATTATTTAAAAAACTGCTGATCTATTAGGATTTTCACGCATAACTATCTCTAGGGTTTGAGCGGTAGTTGTGTGGACAACAATGCCTTGTTGATGTCAGAGGTCAGACGAGAATGGGCAGACTGGATCGAGATGATAGAAAGGCAACAGTAACTCAAGTAACCAAGGCATGCAGAATACCATCTCTGAACGCACAACATGTCGAACCTTGAAGCAGATAGGCTTCAGCAGCAGAAGACCACACTGGGTGCCATTCCTGTAAGCTAAGAACAGGAAACTGAGGCTACAATTCACACAGGCTTACCAAAATTGGACAATAGAAGATTGGAAACGTTGCCTGGTCTGATAAGTCTCGGTTTCAGCTTCGAAATTCAGATGGTAGGGTCAGAATTTGTCGTAAACTGCATGAAAACATGAATCGATCCTGCCTTGTATCAATGGTCCAGGCTGGTGGTGGTGTAATGGTGTGGGGGAAATTTTCTTGGTACACTTTGGGCCTCTTAGTACCAATTGAGAATCGTTTAAACACCACGGCCTACCTAAATATTGTTGCTGACCATGTCCATGTCAGGGTGCCAGGAATCAGACTGAGACGAGAAGTGCAAAAATAATCACACCTTTATTAATAGCAAAAAATAATAAAAAGTCCACAAGTCAAATAACAAGCCAGAAGTCAAAACCAGAGCTGGTAGTCAGACGAGCCGAGTCAGGAGCCAAAGCGAATAGTCAGACGAGCCGGAATCAGGAACAAGGAAAACAGCAGAGTCAGGAACAAGCCAGGGATCAGGAACCAGGAAGGACGTCAGGCAGCCAGGTAATAAACAGGAGCTCTCACAAACAGGTCTGAGACAACGCAAAGGCAAAACATACTGAACAGAGGTCCTTTAAATAATAAGTGATGACATCACAATTCTGAGACTGCATCCTGTCTGGCGAAAATTGTCGAGAGAGGGCATCAGCCCTAACATTCTTACTACCAGGCAGGTAGGAGACCACATAATTAAACCAAGACAAAAATAGCGCCCATCTGGCCTGTCGAGGCGACAAACGTTTTGCTTCAGATAGATAAGTTAAATTCTTGTGGTTAGTAAGAATGAGCATTGGCATGCTAGTACCCTCGAGAAGATGCCTCCATTCCTTAAGTGACAAAATAATGGCCAGTAATTCTCTGTCACCAATTTCATAATTGCACTCCGCTGGAGACAATTTCTTAGAGAAGAAACCACACGGATGCAAGGAACCGTCAGGCGTAGGACGTTGAGACAAGAGGGCACCTACTCCAATCTCAGACGCATCGACCTCAAGAACGAAAGGCAGGACAGGGTTAGGATGAGCCAGAACTGGAGTGGCAGCAAAGGCAGTCTTAAGACTATAAAAAGGCCTTAATAGCAGTAGGTGACCAATGGAGTGGATCATTCTCTTTACGGGTCATGTCTGTGACAGGTTTGAAGAAGGAAGAAAAGTTTTTAGTAAACTTTCTATAGTAATTGGCGAACCCCCAAAAAATGATGAATAGACCGAAGACCAACTGGGCGAGGCCAATGCAGAACTGCAGATAACTTGTCAGGATCCATGGTGAACCCTGCAACGGAGATAACATAACCTAGGAAGGTTACTTGAGTCTGATGGAACTCACATTTCTCGAGTATTCAAAACAGGCTGTTCACACTAGTCTCTGAAGAACCCGTGTAACATCAGAACGATGAGCCTCAAGTGTGGGTGAGTGTATGAGGATGTCATCTAAGTACACCATAACACACTGTTGCAACATATCTCGTAGGACATCATTAATAAATTCCTTAAAAACAGCAGGAGCATTACATAGGCCAAAGGGCATTACAAGATACTCATAATGCCCGCTCCTGGTGTTAAATGCTGTTTTCCATTTGTGGAAAACAGCATTT
The DNA here is from genome assembly GCF_027579735.1 of Bombina bombina. Lineage (NCBI taxonomy): Eukaryota > Metazoa > Chordata > Amphibia > Anura > Bombinatoridae > Bombina > Bombina bombina. Next base: position 19,224,290 of record NC_069507.1, on the reverse strand, counting down.
TTCCTAACGAGATTGTACGCTCCTCTCAAATCAAGTTTAGTAAAGACCGTAGCTGCCTTGAGGCGGTCAAAGATTTCCGTAATAAGCGGAATAGGGTAAGCATTCTTAATGGTAAGACGATTAAGACCCCTATAATTGATACATGGTCTTAAATCGCCACCCTTTTTCTTCACAAAGAAGAAGCCAGCCCCCTGCAGGAGAGCAGGATTTGCGGATGATCCCCCACGACAGAGCATCAGCAACATACTCCTCCATAGCACAAATCTCTGCAACAGACAGAGGGTACACCCGGCCCCGAGGAGGAATGGCTCCAGGTTGCAGGTCTATGGCACAATCGTAAGACCGGTGAGGAGTCAACGTACCGGCACACACCTTATCAAACATGTCTAGGAACTCTCGGTACTCCTCTGGCATTTGAGATACCGAAGAAGAGCACAAGACTTTAACTGGTTTCTGAAGAAAAGTGAAAATACATTGCGGGGACCACAACAAAATTTCGGACCTGCGCCAGTCGAGACTGGGATTGTGCTTTTGGAGCCAGGGATAACCCAGAACAACCGGAAAATGCAGAGAGTTTATCACCTGGAACTGGAGGGTTTCAAAATGGAGAGCCCCAACAGCCATGGACAATGGAGCAGTTTCGTGAGTAACGAGTGCCGGCTGAAGGGGCCTGCCATCAATGGCCTCAATAACAAGCGGAATGGACCGAGGCAAAACAGGAATGGAGTGCTTTGATACAAAAGCACTGTCAATGAAATAGCCCGCAGCACCGGAGTCAACAAGAGCCTGAGTGACTATGGAGGAGTCCACCCAGGAAAGGACAACTGTGACCAAAGGTTTCTCCTTAAGCGGTTCCGAGGATGAGGATAAACCACCCAAGGACTGCCCCTGACAGGACCTTAGGTGTGAGTGTTTCCTGGTCATGTAGGACAAGACTTCAAAAGGTGACCCTGTAACCCACAATAGAGGCAGAGCCCCTCCCTCCTCCTAAAGTCCCTCTCCGCCGCAGAGAGACGCGTGAATCCCAGCTGCATTGGCTCAGCAGTACCTGGTGACTCGGGACCAGGAGGCATGGGAGGAGAGGGAGGCATGGTTGGGAATGAACACGTAGGAGACAACGGAACAGGAGGCTTCTGCAAGCGCTCCTTTAAAGAGGTCCTCTCTCTGAGTCTGATGTCAATTAGGATAAAAAAGACACCAATGCCTCGAGATCCTCTGGTAAATCTCTGGCAGCAACTTTGTCTTTAATTGCATCATAGAGTCCATGAAAGAAGGCGGCAACAAGGGCTTCATTTTTCCAACCTAATCTGTGGCAAGCGTACGGAAGCGTACGGAACTCAATAGCATACTGAGCAACAGATCTTGTACCTTGCTGAATGGACATGAGTCATTTAGCAGCAGAGGAGGAGCGAGCCAGAACATCAAATACCCTTCGAAAGGAGGCCACAAATTCAGGGTAATTTGAAATCACAGGTTTATTTGTCTCCCACAAGGGATTAGCCCAGGCAAGAGCTGTGTCAGAGAGTAACGAGATAAGAAATCCCACCTTAGCTCTGTCAGAGGGAAACGCCTGAGGTAACATCTCAAAGTAAATGCACACCTGGTTCAAAAACCCTCTGCACTGAATAGGATCGCCTCCATATCGCTGAGGTAGAGGTGCAGAACTGGACATGCTCCTGGTAGGCATAGGTGCAGCAGCGGAAACAGGAGCAGCCATAACTTGCGGGACACTTTGGTCCAAATGTGCAGTGCGAGTCAGCAGGGTTTGCAGGGCTATTGCAAATTGATCCAAGCGGTGATCCTGGTAATCCATCCTGGAAATGATGGCAGGTAAAGGTGGATTATTAGCACCATTAGGATTCATGGCCTTTGCGTAATGTCAGGGTGCCACGAATCAGACTGAGACGAGAAGTGCAAAAAATAATCACACCTTTATTAATAGCAAAAAATAATAAAAAGTCCACAAGTCAAATAACAAGCCAGGAGTCAAAACTAGAGCTGGTAGTCAGACGAGCCGAGTCAGGAGCCAAAGCGAGTAGTCAGATGAGCTGGAATTAGGAACAAGGAGAACAGTAGAGTCAAGAACAAGCCAGGGATCAGGAACCAGGAAGGACGTCAGGCAGCCAGGTAATACACAGGAACTCTCACAAACAAGTCTGAGGCAACGCAAAGGCAAAGCATACTGAACAGAGGCCCTTTAAATAATAAGTGATGACATCACAATTCTGAGACTGCATCCTGTCTCACATGGATGATGCACACCAGTCTGGCATAAAAGGAAGTGCAGGAAATGAGCAGCATCCTCCACAATGCACCATAGTCAGGAAGAGAGGTGAGTAAATGGCTGCCAGCAGCACATGGCAAACACAACAGGGAAAAAATCCTGACAGTCCATCCCTTTATGACTCCAGTGTACCCATCTTCTGATGGCTACTTCTAGCAGGATAATGCACCTTGTCACAAAGCTCAAATCATCTCAAACTGGTTTCTTGAACATGGCAAAAAGTTAACTGTTCTTCAATGGCCTCTACGGTTATCAGATCTCCTTTGGAATGTGGTGGAATGGGAGATTCACATAATGGATGTGCAGCCGACAAATCTGCAGCAACTGCGTGATGCTATCATGTCAATATGGACCAACATCTCTGAGGAATGTTTCCAACACCTTGTTGAATCTATGCCACAAAGAATTAAGGCAGTTCTAAAGGCAAAAGGGGGTCCAACCCGATACTATCAAGGTGTACCTAATTTCCCCTTTTCACGCTCCATTGAACCCTACGAGGGAATACGTTTTATGTTTGCTATATTCAAAGTTTCGTTTTTTTCCCGCATCGGGTTAGTGCTTGTGCGAAAAACTTTTTAATTTCAACTTGTAATACGCCCCCTTACCCAACGTGCGCAAAAAGCTTCCGTCTAGCGAATTTAACGCATGAGTGGGAACGATAAATCTAGCCAAAAGTGAGCTTGCCTTGGTCTAGTTGTCTAGTTCAGCAGGTAAATGCATATGTCTGGTCTTTGACTTAGTAATTTCCCAACAGAGACTGTGGTCTTTGATATCTTTATACCATGTTATTTTCTCCTTTAAATATCTGAAACCAAATGCACAGATTTGTAACAGATTCAAACATTATTCAAAAATGTATGTGAGACTAAAACCTTCCTCTAGCAAAGATAAAATGTACCACTCCAGCCTAGAGATATTATTTTATTGTAATTGTCATAATCAAAAAACTCTACTTAGTTCCTGATCTGACCATATCTAGGTTGTACCCCTGCACCCCGACGTGCAGTCAGACAACGACAAATTACTATTGTGGTCTACGGAAGGTCCAGAGCATGGATAGGTGGCATGAGGAACTGGCTTGTTGTGTTCTCATTAACTTTAATGTAATTATCCTGATTAATGTAATAATATTGTACAGTATGTGACATAATGCAGAGGTTTGGCGCGTCACCCTAGACTAATAATGAAATTAAATGTATCTACATTAACCTCAGCAGCCTCAGCAAGAGAGGTAACTTGAAGAATGTATTTCAAAAATAGTTCTGGGTGTAAAATCAACACCTGAAATACCCTGTATACTCAATAGATGTACAAATAAATACTAAGCTATTTGCACCTTACATTCGGCTAGATTACGAGTTTTGCAGTATGAGGGGTGCGGTATTAACTTTCACGTTATTGTCACCACTCACTTTCCTACAGCGCTGGTATTACAGGTTTTCATAAACCCGGCGTTAAGAGGCAAGAAGTGAGCGTAGAGCAAAATGAAGCTGCGGTGAAAGCTGCGGTGAGCTGGTTTTACGTGCTCATGCACAATTTCCCTATAGACATCAATGGGGAGAGCCGGCTGAAAAAAAATCTAACACCTGCAAAACACAGCATAAAGCTCAGTAACACAGCCCCATTGATTCCTATGGGGAAACAAAATTTATGTTTACACCTAACACCCTAACATGAACCCCGAGTCTAAACACCCCTAATCTTACACTTATTAACCCCTAATCTGCCGCCCCTGACATTGCCGCCACTATAATAAACATATTAATAACTAAACCGCCGCATTCCTGCCTCGAAAACACTAATTAAATATTATTAACCCCTAATCTGCCACCCCTAACATCGCCGCCACCTACCAACATTTATTAATCCCTAATCTGCTGCCCCAACGTTGTTGCCACTATACTAAATTTATCAACCCCTAAACCTAAGTCTAACCCTAACCCCCCTAACTTTAATATAATTAAATTAAATCTAAATAAAACCTACTATTAATAACTAAATAATTCCTATTTAAAACTAAATACTTACCTGTAAAATAAACCCTAAGCTAACTACAATATAACTAATAGTTACATTGTAGCTAGCTTAGGGTTTATTTTTATTTTACAGGCAAGTTTGTATTCTACTATTCTACTCACATGCACACAGACATACACACACTTACACATCTATTCACACGCACTCATATGCACACAGACATACACACTTGCACACATCTACTCACAGGCACTCACACATACACAGACATACACACATGTACTCACATGCACTCAGACAAACACACACTCACGCACACGCACTCACATGCACACAAGCACATACACACACTTGCACACATGTACTCATGCGCAGTCACACGCACACAGACATACACACACTTGCACACATGTACTCACGCGCAGTCACACACACACAGACATACACACACTTACACACATGTACTCACACGCACATAGACATACACACACTTACACACATGTACTCACCCACACTCACACAGACACACACACACTTACACACATCTGCTCACACGCACACAGACACAAACTTACACACACTCACACACACATAAACACAGGCACAAACACACACACATACTTATGCACATACGCACACAGAGACACACACTTACGCACACACACTAACACACACATAAACACAGGCACAAACACACACACATACTTATGCACACACGCACACCGACACACACTTACGCACACACACTAACACACACATAAACAAAGGCACAAACACACACACATACTTATGCACACACACAGTCACATGCACAGTGATGAACTAACACACAGATCTGTACACAAATCTGCATACAGATCTAAACAAGGAAAAAAATCCATAGAGGTTCACAAACATATTTACGCAGATTTATATATAAAGATCCACAAAAGTCCCACTCTTTTAAAACTAATCGGCTAGATTTAGAGTTTTGTCGGTAAAGACCCACGTAGCAACGCTGGTATTTAGAGTTGTTTGAAGGGCTGCGTTAGGCTCCAAAAAGGGAACGTTGAGCCGAATTAACCGCCACTTCAACCCTCAATACCAGCGTTGCTTACGGTAGCGGTAAGCTGGCAAAATGTGCACGATTCCCCATAGGAAACAATGGGGCAGTTAGGGCTGAAAAAAACCTAACACCTGCAAAAAAGCAGCGTTAAGCTCCCAACGCAGCCCCATTGTTTCCTATGGGGAAACACTTCCTAAGTCTGCACCTAACACCCTAACATGAACCCCGAGTCTAAACACCCCTAACATTACACTTATTAACCCCTAATCTGCCAACCCCACTATCACTGACACCTGCATTACACAATTAACCCTTAATCTGCTGCTCCGGACACCTCCGCCACCTACATTATCCCTATGAACCCCTAATCTGCTGCCCCCAACATCGCCGACACCTACATAATATTTATTAACCCCTAATCTGCCCCCCCAATGTCGCCGCCACCTAACTTCAAGTATTAACCCCTAATCTTCCGACCGGACCTCGCCGCTACTATAATAAATGTATTAACCCCTAAAGCTAAGTCTAACCCTAACCCTAACACCCCCCTAAATTAAATATAATTTTAATCTAACAAAATAAATTAACTCTTATTAACTAAAGTATTCCTATTTAAAACTAAATACTTACCTGTAAAATAAACCCTAATATAGCTACAATATAACGAATAATTACATTGTAGCTATTTTAGGGTTTATATTTATTTTACAGGCAACTTTGTATTTATTTTAACTAGGTACAATAGCTATTAAATAGTTATTAACTATTTAATAGCTACCTAGTTAGAATAATTACCTGTAAAATAAATCCTAACCTAAGTTACAATTAAATTAAACCTAACACTACACTATCATTAAATTAATTAAATAAATTAGCTACCAATACCTACAATTAAATACAATTAAATAAACTAAACTAAATTACAAAAAAAACCCCCACTAAATTACAGAACATAAAAAAATATTACAAGAATTTTAAACTAATTACACCTAATCTAAGCCCCCTAATAAAAAAATAATAATAAAAAAAAAAAGTCCCTACTCTATTCTACATTACAAAGTAATCAGCTCTTTTACCAGCCCTTAAAAGGGCTTTTTAGGGGTTAGGGGTTAATACATTTATTATAGTGTCGGCGAGGTACGGTCGTCAGATTAGGGGTTAATAAGTGTAGTTAGGTAGCGGAGACGTTGGGGGGCAGATTAGGGGTTAATAAATATAATATAGGAGTCGGCGATGCTAGGGGCAGCAGATTAGGGGTTCATAAGTATAACGTAGGTGGCGTTGATGTCCGGTCAGCAGATTAGGGGTTAAAAAAATGATTATAGTGGCGGCGATGTGGGGGGGCCTCGGTTTAGGGGTACATAGGTAGTTTATGGGTGTTAGTGTACTTTAGAGCACAGTAGTTAAGCGCTTTATATTCCGGAGTTAGCCCAGAAAGCTCTTAACTACTGACTTTTTTTGGTGTTAGGAGTCTTGTCGGTAGAGGGTCTACTGCTCACTTCTCCCAAGACTCCAAATACCAGCGTTAGGCAGATCCCATTGAAAAGATAGGATACGTAATTGGCGTAAGGGAATCTGCGGTAGCCTGGAATCGCGGTAGGGTAGTGAGCGTTAGACCCTTTCCTGCCTGACTCTAAATACCAGCAGGTGGCCAAAAGCAGCGTTAGGACCCCTTAACGCTGCTTTTGACGGCTAACGCAGAACTCTAAATCTAGGCGAATGTTTGTTAGAAGAATTAAAATAATGAGTTAATGGTTACTAGTAATATCCCTGTATTTTCTGGAGTGATGTTCTGGTTTCTATTTGAAGCTGTCGGATGATAAAATATGATACATTGTTTAGAGTTCACAAACATAAGACCTTGTCAGTAGCTCAGATAACATTTTGTTACAATCCCATTGTTACTTAATTACCAGACACCAAAACTGATTACAGCAGATCTCTAAGGGCTTTAGTTCAATTCACAAAAACACATGAAAAGGGCAAAAATGTTTTTTTAATTAACAGAAACATTGAGAACAAAAGAGAGAGAAAAATCTCTGTAACATTCACTTCTTAAATATTGTGAACTGTATTGATCTTCTGGATGGAAAATCACCAAGAAACTGGAGTTAAAGAAACAGAAAAACATCGTCCACGTGATGATTTAGCTGTCAAAGGTGGATGCAACTGATTGATACATTGAGGCCTATTTATCAAGCCATCAACCACAAATATGCTGGAATTCCGCAGCGTAATTGTGGCGAGCCTGATTCCCCTTATTTATCAAAGCCTACAGACCGGCAAAAGTTGAAATCTGTGACGTAACATATGATCTGCTGGTCTCAATCCGACACAGATCGATGGTTACGTCATTACAGATGTTCCGAATGCAAATTCGGCACTATCTGACAACTTTTGCTAGTTAACAAATTTCTAACAGATACGCTCGCCACTATTCCGTCCCAGCATACCTGCTTTTCAATCCGCCACCCTGGAGGCCGCAGATGCCATAGGAATCAATGGGAGTCTGAAAGCAGCAAAAGCTTATGTTCGATGCTGCCAGATAGCCCATTGATTTCTATGGAAGAATAAATATAACGTTTACCCCTAACACCCTAGCATAAACCCCAAGTCTAAACACCCCTAATCTGCCGTCTGACATTGCCGCCACCTACATTATATTTATTAACCCCTAATCTGCTGCCCAACACTGCCGCCACCTACATAATGTTATTAACCCCTATTCCGCCGCTCCCGGACCCCACCGCCACCTACATAATGTTATTAACCCCTAAGCTGCCGCCCGACACTGCCGCCACCTACATAATGTTATTAACCCCTATCCTGCCTCTCCCGGAACCCACCAAAACTAAATAAATGTATTAACACCTAAACCCTGGCCTCCCACATCACTAGCACTTACTAAACCTATTAACCCCTAAACCCCCAGCCCCTTACATTGTCATAAACTAAATTAACCCATTAACCCCTAAACCTAGCAACCCGCTAGCTTTAAATTAAAATTACAACATCCCTATCTTATAATAACTGTAAACTTACCTTTAGATTTAAATTAAACTATATTAAACTCTTAATTAATCTACTCTATTAGACTAAAATTACATTAAACTATCTTAATCTAATAATTAATCTACTCTAACTATTATACTAAAATTAAATTAAACTATATTAAACTAATAATTAACCTACCCTAACTGCTATACTAAAATTACATTAAACTACAAATTAAATTAAATATATTGTAAAGTTAAAAACCTAACCCTACTCAAATAATTTAAACCTACAATTAAAAATTACAAAGTTACAAAAAACTAACAAATAAGTTACACAAAATAACAAACACTAACGGCTAGATTTAGAGTTTGGCGTTAGCCGTCAAAACCAGTGTTAGAGGCTCCTAACGCTGATTTTGGGCTACCGCTGGTATTTCGAGTCAGTCAGGAAAGGGTCTAACGCTCACTTTGCAGCCACGACTTTTCCATACCGCAGATCCCCTTATGTCAATTGCGTATCCTATCTTTTCAATGGGATCTTTCTAACGCCGGTATTTAGAGTCGTGGCTGAAGTGAGCGTTAGAAATCTAAGGACAAAACTCCAGCCGCAGAAAAAAGTCAGTAGTTAAGAGCTTTCTGGGCTAACGCCGGTTTATAAAGCTCTTAACTACTGTGCTCTAAAGTACACTAACACCCATAAAATACCTATGTACCCCTAAACCGAGGCCCCCCCACATCGCCACCACTCTATTGAAATTTTTTAACCCCTAATCTGCCGACCGCACACCGCCGCCACCTACGTTATCCCTATGTACCCCTAATCTGCTGCCCCTAATACCGCCGACACCTACATAATATTTATTAACCCCTAATCTGCCGCCCCCGCTATCGCTGACACCTGCATATTTTTTTAACCCCTAATCTGCCGCTCCGTACACCGCCGCAACCTACTTTATACCTATGTACCCCTAATCTGCTGCCCCTAACACAGCCGACCCCTATATTATATTTATTAACCCCTAATCTGCCGCCCCCAATGTCGCCTCCACCTACCTACAATTATTAAACCCTAATCTGCCGACCGGACCACACCGCTACTATAATAAATGTATTAAACCCTAAAGCTAAGTCTAACCCTAACACTAACACCCCCCTAACTTAAATATAATTTAAATCTAACAAAATAAATTAACTCTTATTAAATAAATTATTCCTATTTAAAGCTAAATACTTACCTGTAAAATAAACCCTAATATAGCTGCAATATAAATTATAATTATATTGTAGCTATTTTAGGATTAATATTTATTTTACAGGCAACTTTGTCATTATTTTAACCAGGTACAATAGCTATTAAATAGTTAATAACTATTTAATATTTACCTAGTTAAAATAATTACAAAATTACCTGTAAAATAAATCCTAACCTAAGTTACAATTAAACCTAACACTACACTATCAATAAATTAATTAAATAAAATACCTACAAATAAATACAATGAAATAAACTAACTAAAGTACAAAAAATAAAAAAGAACTAAGTTACAAAAAATAAAAAAATATTTACAAACATTAGAAAAATATTACAACAATTTTAAACTAATTACACCTACTCTAAGCCCCCTAATAAAATAACAAAGACCCCCAAAATAAAAAAATGCCCTACCCTATTCTAAAATTAAAATAGAAAAGCTCAATTACCTTACCAGCCCTGAAAAGGGCCCTTTGCGGGGCATGCCCCAAAGAATTCAGCTCTTTTGCCTGTAAAAAAACATACAATACCCCCCAACATTACAACCCATCACCCACATACCCCTAATCTAACCCAAACCCCCCTTAAATAAACCTAACATTAAGCCCCTGAAGATCTCCCTACCTTGTCTTCACCATGCCGGGTTCACCGATCGATCCAGAAGAGCCTCCAATGTCTTGATCCAAGCCCAAGCGGGGGGCTGAAGATGTCCATGATCCGGCTGAAGTCTTCATCCAAGCGGGAGCTGAAGAGGTCCATGATACGACTGAAGTCTATCAAGCGGCATCTTCAATCTTCTTTCTTCCGGATCCATGTAGTTCATCCCGCCGACGCAGAACATCCATCTTCACCGACGAATGATGGTTCCTTTAAGGGACGTCATCCAAGACATCGGAGCCTGGACGGATTGCTGATACCCGGTGTGGTGAAGATAAGGTAGGGAGATCTTCAGGGGCTTAGTGTTAGGTTTATTTAAGGGGGGTTTGGGTTAGATTAGGGGTATGTGGGTGATGGGTTGTAATGTTGGGGGGTATTGTATGTTTGTTTTTTACAGGCAAAAGAGCTGAATTCTTTGGGGCATGCCCCGCAAAGGGCCCTTTTCAGGGCTGGTAAGGTAAAAGAGCTTTTCTATTTTCATTTTAGAATAGGGTAGGGCATTTTTTATTTTGGGGGTCTTTGTTATTTTATTAGGGGGCTTAGAGTAGGTGTAATTAGTTTAAAATTGTAATATTTTTCTAATGTTTGTAAATATTTTTTTATTTTTTGTAACTTAGTTCTTTTTTATTTTTTGTACTTTAGTTAGTTTATTTCATTGTATTTATTTGTAGGTATTGTATTTAATTAATTTATTGATAGTGTAGTGTTAGGTTTAATTGTAGATAATTGTAGGTAGTTTATTTAATTTATTTATTGATAGTGTAGTGTTAGGTTTAATTGTAACTTAGGTTAGGATTTATTTTACAGGTAATTTTGTAATTATTTTAACTAGGTAGCTATTACAGTAAATAGTTATTAACTATTTAATAGCTATTGTACCTGGTTAAAATAAATACAAAGTTGCCTGTAAAATAAATATTAATCCTAAAATAGCTACAATATAATTATAATTTATATTGTAGCTATATTAGGATTTATTTTACAGGTAAGTATTTAGCTTTAAATAGGAATAATTTATTTAATAAGAGTTAATTTATTTCGTTAGATTTAAATTATATTTAACTTAGGGGGGGTGTTAGTGTTAGGGTTAGACTTAGCTTTAGGGGTTAATACATTTATTAGAGTAGCGTTGCGGTCCGGTCGGCAGATTAGGGGTTAATTATAGTAGGTAGGTGGAGGCGACATTGGGGGCGGCAGATTAGGGGTTAATAAATATAATATAGGGGTCGGCAGTGTTAGGGGCAGCAGATTAGGGGTACATAGGGATAACGTAGGTTGCGGCGGTGTACGGAGCGGCAGATTAGGGGTTAATAATAATATGCAGGGGTCAGCGATAGCGGGGGCGGCAGATTAGGGGTTAATAAGTGTAAGGTTAGGGGTGTTTAGACTCGGGGTACATGTTAGAGTGTTAGGTGCAGACATAGGAAACAATGGGGCTGCGTTAGGAGCTGAACGCTGCTTTTTTACAGGTGTTAGGTTTTTTTTCAGCTCAAACAGCCCCATTGTTTCCTATGGGGGAATCGTGCATGAGCACGTTTTTGAAGCTGGCCGCGTCCGTAAGCACCGCTGGTATTGAGAGTTGCAGTGGCGGTAAATTATGCTCTACGCTCCCTTTTTGGAGCCTAACGCACTGAAAACACAGCCATTCTGTGAACTCTAAATACCAGCGGTATTTAAAAGGTGCGGGGGAAAAAAAAGCATGCGTTAGCTACGCGGGTCGTTACCGACAAAACTCTAAATCTAGCCGAAAGTTACAAAAAATAACAAACACTAATTTACAAAAAAAATAAACACTAAGTTACACAAAATAAAAAATACATTATCAAATCAGCCAATAGGATTGAGCTTGCATTCTATTGGCTATTCCAATCAGCCAATAGAATGTGAGCTGAATCCTATTGGTTGATTGGATCAGCCAATAGTATGAAAGCTCAATCCTATTGGCTGATTGCAACAGCTATTAGGATTTTTTCAACCTTAATTCCGATTGGCTGATAGAATATCAGAAAATCGGAATCTAAGGGACACCATCTTGAATGACGTAATTTAAAGGCAAACCTCATTGCAAAGAAGACGTCGACAGAAGAGGATGCTCCGTGCCGGATGTCTTGAAGATGGAGCCGCTCCGTGCCGGATGGATGAAGATGCCGTCTGGATGAAGACTTCTGCCCGGTTGGATGAAGATGTCGGCCTGCTTGGATGAAGACTTCTGCCGCCTTCGATAAGGACTTCTGCCACTTGTTGATTATGGATGTCTTCAGAAACGGTAAGTGGATATTCGGGGGTTAGTGTTAGGCTTTTTTAAGGGTTTATTGGGTGGGTTTTAATTTTAGATTAGGGTTAGGGCTTTTGAAAAAGAGCTAAATGCCCTTTTAAGGGCAATGCCCATACAAATGCCCTTTTCAGGGCAATAGGGAGCTTAGGTTTTTTTAGATTAGGTTTTTATTTGGGAGGTTTGGTTGTGTGGGTGGTGGGTTTTACTGTTGGGGGGGTAATTGTATTTTTTATTTACAGGTAAAAGAGATGATTTCTTTGGGGCAATGCCCCGCAAAAGGTCCTTTTAAGGGCCATTGGTAGTTTAGTGTAGGCTAGGTTGTTTTTTTTTTTTTGGGGGGGGGGCTTTCTTATTTTCATAGGGCTCTTAGATTAGGTGTCATTAGTTTAAATATTTGATAATTTATTTTTTATTTTTGTAACTTAGTTGTTAATTTTTTGTAACTTTGTAATTTTTAATTGCAGATTTAAATTATTTGAGTAGGGTTAGGTTTTTAAATATATAATATAGTTAATATACGTCTAGATTATGAGTTTTTGTCGGTAAGGCTTGCGGTGTTAACGCGCAGTATATGCTCACCGCTCACCTACAAACATTGCTGGTATTACAGGTTTTTTTAAACCCGGTGTTAGCCGCAAAAAAGTGAGCGGAGAGCAAAATTTAGCTCCACATCTCACTGTAATACCAGCGCTGCTTACGGTAGCGGTGAGCTGGCTAAACGTGCTCGTGAAAAAAAGTCTAACACCTGCAAAAAAGCAGCGTTCAGCTCCTAACGCAGCCCAATTGATTCCTATGGGGAAATACTTTTTATGTCTACACCTAACATCCTAACATGAACCTTGAGTCTAAACACTTATTAACCCCTAATCTGCCGCCCCTGACATTGCCGCTACCTACATTATATTATTAACCCCTAATCTGCCGCTCCGGACACCGCCACCACCTACATTATACTTATGAACCCCTAATCTGTCGCCCCCAACATCACCGACACCTACATTATATTTATTAACCCCTATTCTGCTGCCCCCAATGTCATTGCAACCTACCTCAATTATTAACCCTTAATCTGCCGCCCCCAACGTCGCCACCACTATAATAAAGTTATTAACCCCTAACCCCCCCAACTTAAATATAATTTAAATAAATCTAAATAAAAATACTATTATTGAATAAATTATTCCTATTTAAAACTAAATACTTACCTATAAAATAAAGCATAAGATAGCTACAATATAACTAATAGTTACATTGTAGCTAGTTTAGGATTTATTTTTATTTTACAGGCAACTTTGTTTTTATTTTAACTAGGTACAATAGTTATTAAATAGTTATTAACTATTTAATAACTTCCTAGTTAAAATAAATACAAATATATCTGTAAAAGAAATCCTAACCTAAGTTACAATTACACCTAACACTACACTAACACTACACTATCATTAAATAAATTACCTAAATTAACTACAATTAATTACAATTAAATTAAATAAACTACATTACGAAAAAAGCAAATACTAAATTACAGAAAATAATAAAATAATTACAAGTTTTTTAAACTAATTACACCTAATCTAATCCCCCTAATAAAATAAAAAGCCCCCCAAAATAATAAAAATCCCTACCCTATACTAAATTACAAATAGCTCTTAAAAGGGCTTTTTGCGGGGCATTGCCCCAAAGTAATCAGCTCTTTTACCTGTAAAAAAAAAGACAAAACCCCCCCACAACATTACAGCCCACCACCCACACACCCAACCCTACTCTAAAACCCACCCAATCCCCCCTTAATAAAACCTAACACTACCCCCTTGAAGATCACCCTACCTTGAGACGTCTTCACCCAACCAGGCAGAAGTGGTCCTCCAGAAGGTCCGAAGTCGTCATCCTATCCAGGCAGAAGAGGTCCTCCAGACGGGCAGAAGTCTTCATCCAGACGGCATCTTCTATCTTCATCCATCTGGAGCGGAGCGGGTCCATCTTGAAGACATCAGACGCGGAGCATCCTCTTCGTTCGACGGCGACTGGAACAATGACGGGTCCTTTAAATGACGTCATCCAAGATGGCGTCCCTTCAATTACTATTGGCTGATAGAATTCTATCAGCCAATCGGAATTAAGGTAGAAAAAGAATGCGAGCTCAATCCTATTGGCTGATTGGATCAGCCAATAGGATTTTTTCTACCTTAATTGCAGCGGTGTCAGGGAGCAGCTGGATAGGGGTTAATAACTTTATTTAGTTGCGTCGGGCTCCGGGAGCGGCGGGATAGGGGTTAATACATTTATTAGAATTGCGGTGGGCTCCGGGAGCGGCGGAATAGGGGTTAAACATTTTAGTATAGTGCCGGTGTTTAGTGACACGGTATAAATAAAGCTGTGAAAAAGCCAAATAGCAGTGAGATTGATGACTGTTAGTTAACAACAGTCCGCTGCTCATAGCCCTGTACTTGGTGCGTGGCTTTTTGACAGCTTTTTTATTAATAAGAAGAGCGTCTTCAGGTCTGTGGCCGCGATGTTAGGCGAGCGTATTAGTGCCGTCGAATGCAAGAGTTGACAGCTTTATAAGTAGGCTTCATTTTCACATTTTAGTATTTGTTTCCTGGCAGTCAAGTGGTTAAAAACTCATGTTTTGTGCTCAAAACAATATCTCTTAGTTATCTAAAATGTTAAAGGAAAAAAACCCCATATCTATTAAAGGGACAGGAAACACAATTGTTTTTCAGTAATGCATTGCTGCTCCTGAGCCTACCTAGGTATGCTTTTCAACAAAGAATTCCAAGAGAACAAAGCAAATTAGATAATAGACATAAGGCCATAAGTGGAGCACAAAATATCACTTTTGCTAAAGTGATATTTGCGCTTCACTTTGTAATACCAGCGCATGCAAATGTTCCTGGTATTACAAGTTAGGTGCAAAAAAAAATTGCGCTCAGCACTTCCATAGGCTTCAATGGGAGACTCATTCTCATGCTGCCAGACACCGCACTTTTTTTTATTTTTTATTTATATGTCTTTATTGGATTTTGAATATAATACAGTACACTGGTTTTTGCATACAATTCTTAAGTACATCTTTTACAGCTTTCATTTAGTTTATACAACATAACTGATGTAGGTGACACTACCAGTATACTATTAAATCAAATAGTTTACCTACTGTTAAGACATTTATGTTCATAACTTAACTATATAACCAAACTTCAACTACCGAATCTCTTATACATGCTTATCGTGTGGTATTTCAAGGGCCTATTTGTCGAACCTTTTCATCGATCAGTCTCAGTCCTTTCAGTACCCACCCATTGGGTCCTTCTCAGGTCTGTTTGTTGTTCTGTCTTGGGGATGGTGTAATAGTAGGGGTGGGGTCAAGGCTTTATATATCCTAAACTACCCTTCCTATTATAAATGTCGTCTTGTTCATGTTACCTCAGAATCTTGTGAATAGTTTCTGGCTTTAAAGGGCAAACTGTGTTGGATTTCATCCCATAGAAACTTGAGCTCGTGAAAAAAAGCTAATTTATTAATTTTAAGATATCCATATTCCTCCATTAACAAGGTATCTCCCATATGTGCTGACCATTCCTTAAATGATGGGCCTACTTGGGATTTCCATCTCCTGGCTATTAATATTCTAGCTGTATTTAATGTTAATTGTATCAGTCTGCCCCTCAGTTTACATTTACATTCTGTGGGAAGATTCAATATAGCTACTTCTGGTTCTAATGTGTAATGTTCACTTAGGCCCATTATAGTTTTTATAACATCTTGGATCATATCCCAGAAGGGTTTAATTCCAGGACATTCCCACCAGATAAGGAGAATGGATCCCTTCATCCCGCATCCTCGCCAACAGAGCTCAGAAGAGGAGGGGAAGATACTCTTCAGCCTGGAGGGGGTGAGTTACCATCTGGTTATTAACTTGAAATTGGTCTCCAGAAACCTCGTAGAGAAAGAAGACTTTCTGGCGCTATTGAAAATGTTTTCCCAGTCTGTATCTTTCAACCTTTTACCCAGATCTCTATGCCAACATTCTACATAATCCGGTAGCACTCTTCTTTGTGAGTTAATTAAACGTTTTTTGGCGAGGGACAGAGTATGATGTGCTGGGAGGTCTAATGTGCATATCTGTTCAAATGGTGTAAGTTTCCTAACCAAGAGCTCTTTCTGTGGATGCGATTGAATGAAGTGATGTACTTGATTATATTTCAGCCAGTTTGTGAAAGTTCCACTAAGGATGTCTGTTAATTCCTGTCTCTGTTTAAGTCTCCCATCTTTTACTAATAAACAAAGTGGGACTGTGTATCCCATTTCCCATACAATCGAATTTGTTTTATCAAATCTAATACCTCCCTTCATTTCTGCATTGGGGGATATAGGAAGCATAGGAGATATTCTAGTGGAGATGCCTGGAATTTTTTTAACCATATTATCCCATACGTCAAAGATGTGAGATAGTAACGAATAATGTTTTAGCCAAGGTGGTCTATTTTGCTTATCTATCCAACATAATGCCCCTGGGTGAGGTGTATGTAGTATATGGAAGTCCATAGGAATCCAGGCCTTCCTATCTTTGTTTCTGTGCCAGTCTAATATTCTTTGTAGGTTTGTTGCCTGATAGTAGGTCTCAATGTTTGGCATCCCTAGTCCCCCCTCCCTGACTGTTCTATACATTGTCGATTTTTTAACTCTGGGCTTTATTTTCCCCCATACAAATTGGTTTAGGACTCTTTGAGTGTGCTCTAAATAGGGACGTGGAAGGGCTACGGGTACAGTTTGGATGGCATAGAGTATTCTGGGCAATACATTCATTTTAAGAATTTGCATTCTACCCCACCATGAAAATGGGCGTTTTTTCCAGCTGTGTAAATCTTGTGAGATCGTGTTTAAGAGGTTTTTAAAGTTCAGTTGTAGAATGGCCTTGGGTTTCAGGGTCAAGTATATGCCTAAATATTTAATGGCTTTAGGTTGGTGTTTAAAGGGGCAAGATTCAAGTAGGGATTTAAATTTAGTTTTAGAGAGGGATATGTTCAATATTTCGGATTTCTGTTTATTAATCAGGAAGTTTGAAAATTTTCCAAATGTTTCCAACTCTTTAATTATCCCGGCTATGGAGGGTTCTAGGGAGGATAGGGTGAACAACACGTTGTCCGCATACATAGATATCTTTAATTCTAATGGGCCTATTTTTATTCCTTTGATGGGTGGGTTGTTCCTAATTCTTTGTGCTAGTACTTCCATACTGATTATAAACAGGATGGGTGACAAGGGGCACCCCTGTCTTGTCCTATTGCCTATCTCAAATGGATCCGAAACCAGACCATTTACTCGGACTTTTGCTTAGGGGGATTGATACAGGCATTTTATCCTTTGAATCATCTTTTCTCCTAATCCTATTTTACTCAATGTTGCGAACAGGAAATCCCAATTTAGACGATCAAGCGCCTTTTCGGCTTCCGTGGAAACTATCACCATGTCTGTATTGTTTCTTTTAGCATGTTCTATCAGTTGGAGTACCCTTATTGTGTTGTCCCTTGCTTCCCTCCCCGGGACAAATCCTGATTGGTCTGTGTGAATGATCTATTTGCTAGGATTTTTGTATATATTTTTAGGTCTGTATTTAGTAATGAAATTGGTCTGTAATTACTAGGGAGCTTAGGGGATTTCCCTGGTTTAGGTATCACTCTTATATGAGCTTCAAGAAATTCCTTGGGGAGGTGGCCAGATTCATCAGTTTGGTTAAAAAGGGATAACAATTGTGGAGCTAACTGTTCTTTATATTGTTTGTAATATTTATTAGAAAACCCATCGGGTCCTGGGCTTTTATTTAAAGGAAGGTTATCTATGGCATTGACTACTTCTTTAAGTGTGAAATTACTCTCTAAATCCTCTTTATCACTTGATTATATTTGAACTAATTCCGTTTCCTGGAGATATTGATCAAGTGTACTAATCCGGGATGCTGTGGGAAGTTTTGGAATATTGTATAGGTCTTTATAGTAATCTTTGAAGGATTGTGCAATTAATTTGGATTCTACTACCTCCTCTCCTCCCCTACCAGTCAGACTGAATATATGGTTGTGTAGAGACTTGCATTTTAGAGCCCTGGCTAGTAAGGCACCTGCCTTATTCCCCCCCTGGTAATATAGTTTCCTCAAAAATAGTGCTTTTCTACATGCCTCTTTGTTTAGGTATGCCCTTAGTAGTTCCCGTGTGTTATTGAGAGTTAATAAGGAGTCCTCATCACTTGGGTCATGTTTATGTGCCTGCTCTGCAGTTTGAAGCTTTTGTAATAGTTGCAAATAATATGTGTTTGTTTTGCGTCTATGATTTGCTTTATCTTTTATAAAATGGCCTCTCATAAAAGCTTTATGTGCCAACCACACCATTGGGATCTTACTGGAAGTGTTTAAATTTGTCTGGAAGTATTCCTCAATGTTTTGAAGTATTTGTGGCGACGTGACGGGGTCCAGGAGGCGTGTCTCATCCAGTCTCCACGAATAGGGTAAAATCAGGGCAGATGTCCAATTTAGGGTTAATGAGACTGATGCGTGGTCTGACCAGGATATTGCTTGTATATTAGCCTCTCTAATTAGAGATATATTATTGTGATCTAATAGCCAATAATCAATCCTCGAATACGACTTCGCTGGGTTGGAGTAGAAAGAGTAATTGCGTGTTGTCGGGTGAAGGAAATGCCATGTATCAATCAGTGTGAGTTGTCGTAGTGTGTTGTTGATGGAGAGTCTAGCATTGCTAGTGGTGGAGCTATAGCCTTGGGAGCAGTCTACCCCTGGTTTCAGAGCAACATTGAGGTCCCCTCCCAACAACAGGATCCCTTTTTGTACTTCTAAGATTTTGTTTCCTATTCGCTTAATGAATTGGGCTTGCCCTGCATTGGGGGAGTATACGTTCACCAGTGTGACAAGACTATTGAACAACATACCTATGAGGATGATATATCTACCCTCCACATCTGTGTGTTTCTCAAGTAATTGAAAGGGGGTGTTGCTGCTAAATAGTATCCCCACTCCATTAGTCTTTTTCATGTGTGAATTCAGGAACGGGGTTGGGAAATCTTTGGATTTAAAAGTGGGTTCCCTGTCTTTCAAAAAGTGCGTTTCCTGCACAAACACTATATTTGCTTTCTCCTTTTTAAACCAATTAAGAGCTACTGAACGTTTTGTGGGAGAATTAAGTCCCTTACAATTTTGTGTAAGTAATGTTATTTCTCTGTGTGCTGTACCCATTATTCTCTGAGTTTATATATATGCTTACCCATAGTACTTATCTTAAAGGGGTGGTATCTGTCCAGGTATCTCTTACCTATCTTGATGTTACCTTCCTCATACTGAAGCTGGGCACTAAATATCAAGTCTGTGGAAGTGTTAGTCTTTGTGTTATAGGTCCTTAAACATTGGGAGATAAAGATAAAATTTAGAGATTCGGTCAACATTAAAACAGATAATAAAATTAAAATAACAACAATATTGAACCAGGGAATAGACATCCCATAACTAGACTCTATCCCGAAGGAGAGAATCGGTGAGGTAATGATTCAACCTTTAGGGTCGAATAGCACCCATAGGGAACTACTCTTATATTTCGTATTTTTGCAACATATTTTAACCTTTAAAATCAGTAGAACACTGTAAAGGGAAAAGCATCAACTTAAGAACAAACATGATAAACATGAACAAGATAGACTTAAGATCTAGAAATGTATTGTATTAATTAACCGTCTCTAATAGTAAATTGTTCTTCTGTAAAGAAGATTCAATAATTTTTAGTATATAAACCTTACAAATCTTTAACCTTTGCTTTCAGCCAGTTTCAGGCGCTTCTATCGGAGCAGTCTGTGTAGATGGCGTTTCTCTTGATCTCTTCTTAGATGCTCTCATCCAGTGATGTCATTGAGGTTGTGGGTGAGTAGAATCACCTCTCTGGGTCAAATTCTTGGAAGTGTCCAACGAAGGGAGTGACGGAGGGGGAATATCCAAGGATTTACAAAACTGCTCTAGGTCTTCAGAGGACCTATACGTGTAGATTCTGTTATCTTTCATTACTTTAATACTAAATGGGAACCCCCATCTGTAGCTCAGACCCTGTTCTTTTAGATGTAATGTGAGGAATCTCACCTCTTTTCGGTTCTGAAGTGTAATTGGACTAAGGTCTGTATAAAATTGGAGTTTGATCCCATCAACTTGGAAGGATTGCTGCTTTCTTGTGGAGTTCATTATTTTATCCTTGTCTGTGAATCTATGGAAGCGAAGAATTACGTCTCTGGGGGGTTCTCCATCTCTCGGGGGCAGTCTCAGAGCTCTATGAGCTCTGTCTAAAGGTATAACTTCCATATCTTGATCATTTACCAAGTGTTTGAAGGTTTTTGTAGAAAGTCTAGTAGCAGGTCTGAGGATATCTTCTCTGGTATGCCACTAATACATAAATTTTGTCTCCTCCCTCTATTGTCCAAATCTTCAAGTTTAGAGTTTAGGAATTCAATCTGAGATTCTTGTGTATCTATTTTTCTTGTAAGGAGATCTAAAGTAGAGGTGGTTTCTTCATCTTGTTCTTCTAGATAAGATACTCTCCCCTCCAATTCCGCAACATCCCTTTTAATCCCAGAGAGGCCATCTTTCAAAATCTGGTTAACTTGTTGAAAGAAATTAGTAAGGTCCTGCTTGGTAGGCAGCTCCTTCAGATCTGCTCTCGTTATAGGAGAATCTCTGTGCTGATACGGGGTATCTGAGTGATCTTCTTGGGACTGTTGCGAGTCTTCCCCCTCAGCAGGAGAGGTTGTTTGCAATTTTTGAAAACATTTATTCATTTTGGTACTTAGCGTGTTAGAGGGTTTAGTATTTTTTTTCAGCTCTGTTAAGCTTCCTAGATGCCATTATAAATTGGCTGATTGCCGGGGGAAAGATAGATGTAAAAGAAAAAAGTCACTTAACAGCTTACTGAAAAGCTCAACTCGCTCTGTAGCTTCTTTTAATATATTGGGTTATCTACAGTATCTGTATCAGACTTTCCTTCTTTCTTAAATGTGTAAAGTGTCTTTGAAGGGTCAGTAGCCCCCTTCAGTCCCTCCTCGCTGTTTTCAGTATCTCTCCACGTGGGAGCTTAATGTCCCAGAAAGCTATGTGCTTAGCAGAGTGACAAGTGTCTTATCAGGCTTGTGAGTCACAGCAACTGTATTACCATTGGAGCGTTTATAATATGCCTGTCCTTCTTAACATCCCATATTTCTTTAGGACAGTTCCTATCAAGGCCTTTAGCTTGTGAGCAGGCTCCACTGTATTTAAATTTTAACAGCTGGGGTTTCTTAGCCCTGAAAGCAGGGGCGTAAAAATTTCAGTGACCGGAGCTATGATTATGTTATTTCAAGGGGTTTTCCCCTCTGCACTCACCGGTCAGTCTCTACTTGTCCTCACTCTCCGCTCTGGTATCCTCTTAAGGCCTCTGCTTTACTGCTGGTATCTGAGTGTGAAAGATAGCTGTATGGGGTTTCCCAGCAGTTCAGCAGGGGCGCGCTTTTTCTCAGGCTGTTTTAGGTGTTTTAAGTAGGCTTACATTCTGGTTTTCTGCAGCAGCTGTCCTCCAGTCTCCTCACTGTTCTTTCCCCTACAGTTTGCTGCAAATTGTGCGCTTAAACTTCAGCCAGTGTCCCTTGGGTGCCTATTTAGACACGGAGCATCAAAGTATTGCGGCCATCACAGGGCATGGTCAGCTCCGCCCCCCGACACTGCACTTTTTATTTAAAAAAAAAAACAAAAAAACCTAACACTAAATTTTGGGGCAATTGGGCGACATTTAGAAAATTAACCAGAGGTCTGACCTCTGGTAACTTTCTGAGTGCTAATAGCAGTAGCAATAACAAGCCACTTGTAATCTCACGCTGGTAAAAGGGAAAATTTGCCTGTTAGCGGGCTGTGCAATAAATTAGCGCTCCACTTGATATCTAGCCCATAATTGTAAAGTTGTTTAAAATTACGCACTCTGAGTCATGAAAGAACAATTTGGATTTCATATGCCTTTAAATGATCATCATAAAATATAATCATAAACTAATCTTCCATGATGATTTAACTACCCACAGTATCTCACAAAAGTGAGTACACCCTTCACATTTTTGTAAATATTTTATTATATCTTTTCATGTGACAACACTGAAGAAATGACACTTTGTTACAATGTAAAGTAGTGAGTGTAAATCCTGTATAACAGTGTAAATTTGCTGTCCCCTCAAAATAACTCAACACACAGCCATTAATGTCTAAACCGTTGGCAACAAAAGTGAGTACACCCCTGTGTCCAAATTGGGCCCAAAGTATCAATATTTTGTGTGGCAACCATTATTTTCCAGCACTGCATGGAGTTCAACAGAGCTTCACAGGTTGCCACTGGAGTCCTCTCCACAACTCCATGACAACTCCACAGATGCTCAATTGAGTTTTTGTCTGGAAACACGCTTGGTCAGTCCATCACCTTTACCCTTAGCTTTTTCAGAAAGGCAGTGGTCGTCTTGGAGGTGTGTTTGGAGTCGTTATCATGTTGGAATACTGCCCTGCGGCCCAGTCTCCATTGGGAGGAGCTCATGCTCTGCTTCAGTATGTCACAGTACATGTTGGCATTTATGGTTCCCTCAATGAACTGTAGCTCCCCAGTGCTGGCAGCACTCATGTCGGCCTAGACCATGACACTCCCACCACCATGCTTGACTGTAGGCAAGACAAATTTGCAAGACCTCGCTAAATGCGGAGAGCAATACGCAATACACTCTCAAGAGCTGCTGGTGCAATGCCGCCCCCTACTGACTCGCGACCAATCGGTCGCCAGCAGGGAGGTGTCAATCAACCCGATCGTATTCTATCGGGTTGATTTCCGGCGATTTCTGTCTGCCTGCTCAGAGCAGGTGGACAGGGTTATGGAACAGCGATCTTTAGACCGCTGCTTCATAACTTGTGTTTCTGTCGAGTCTGAAGACTCGCTAGAAACACGGCCCTTCAAGCTCCGTACGGAGCTTGATAAATATGGGCTCATGTCCACTGCACATCGATAAATGCCGACAACATACGCTCTAGGCATTTATCATTGCACCAGCAGTTGTTGTGAACTGCTGGTGCAATGCTGTCCCCTGCAAATTTGCAGCCAATCGGCCGCTAGCAGGGGGTGTCAATCAACCCGATCGTATTGAATCAGGTTGATTTTCGGCGATGTCAGTCCGCTGCCTCAGAGCAGGCGGACAGGTTATAGAGCAGCGGTCTTTAGACCGTTGCTTCATAAATTGCGTTTCCAGCGAGTCTGAAGGCTCGCCAGAAACACGGGACATCAAGCTCCATACAGAACTTGATAAATAGGCCCCTTAGACTCAACACTCAAATTACTAATATGATACAATGGAGAAATCTATTTTTCTTACTCTAATAAAAGTAAATATTTCAGGTGTAGCTGCTTGCCTGGGGGTTTTATAGCAGTTTCTGCAGATATGGGCCGGATTATCATGTAATGCTAACGAATGTGTTTGCACAAAATGTGGGATATTTAGAGGGCGCTGCAATTGAACTTAAGATATCTTGAATTATGAGGGATACTTAAAGGCGGAAATAGGGATTTGTCTATATATAATGTATAATAACAGACCTTAATATGCAATTAGATTTCCGTGAAAAAAAAAATACACCTTTAACATTAAAAGTATTTATTCATCATAATGTACAAATCAATTATAAAAAAATATATATAAGGGACGTCCCATTAAAACAATCCTAAAAACGAATAACTGAGGTTAAGCACTATTGCATACCCAACGCATAACAAACTGATGTATTAAAAGTGAACAGCCTCACCAGACAAACAAAACTTCTTGGGTGTTTAACATAGAATTAATAAGCTTACATTGATAGTACAGAGCAATATGATATACCACCAGAAGAGAGTCTCTATAATTGCCACTTGTAGATCTATGTATGTGTGTATACGATGATGCACAGTTCACATGTATTGCATATGTGCAATTAAAGAAGACACCCACTTATTGGACCATAGCAGAAGCACCGTCTTTACCTTTAAAATTGCCCTACATTGAAGATGCAGAAAAAAACCGGAATAACTTGGTAATGTGTTTTACCTTAGAGCAGAGAAATACCGTCCCACAGGATTAGTTATACTTTTTCATCTGCGTGAGCTGAAGTACACGCTCCGGTTCCTTACCGCGGTACTTTTCCAAAGTGCTCCTGGCGTCTCACACCGATCAGCTGTTAGCGCTCACGTGACTTGTTCCCATGACACGGATCCTCCGTATAGTGGCTTAGCTCACAGTGGAGTAAAGATACAATGTTAACTCTTTGTTTCTTCTTTTGGTTCAATAACAAACTCCTGTTTAACAAATGTAAGCAGTTGAATCCCCTTGCACTTAGTGCTAATAGCACGCAAGTAGGGTTTTAATGCATAAAATAAAAAAACCCGGGTTATTGGAAAGTCCTCCAAACAGAACACACTTAGGACAAGTGTAATATTAACAGCTTTCTTTCATCGATACTCACAGCCTATTCTCATCAACGCGTTTCAACGTTGATAAAGCCCATCCATTAATGACGATGTCGAAGTTTACCCCACCTGAGTCTTTTGATCTCTCTCAGCCTGCAGTTTGGCCCACATAGAGTCAGCAGTTTCAACGCTTCAGGATTGCTTCCAAGCTGGATAAGGAGAGTGGTGAAGTACAAGTTAATTCTCTTTTATACTCTATGGGGAAAGATGTGGAGCCAGTGTTCAATGCCTTCACTTTCCAAGAAGGGGAAGAATTTGACTTTGAAATAGTTATGAACAAACCCAGTGCTCACTTTGTGCCCAAAAGAAATGTGATTCATGAGAGGGCTTGTTTTCACAAATGTGCTCAAGCATGTGGGCGAAACTGTGGAGTCATTTGTGCGCAGCCTGTATGAACTAGCTGAATTCTGTGAGTTTTGTGTTGCTAAAGAGGAGCAAATCAGAGACAGAATAGTCATAGGAATTGCAGATGCTGAAGTCTCACTGAAGCTACAGTTGGAGGCTGATTTAACATTGGATGGGGCTATTAAAATGGCCCGCCAGAGTGAACTGGTGAAAAAACAAAGTGCTGATCTGAGGTACGAGAGTATTGTGGATGAAGTTCAGCAGTTCAGGAGAGCTGCTAGTGAAAGGCACAGTGTGAGCGGTAGACTAAGGACAACAGATAGGTCCAGAAGCGGATGGGAGCAGCATGCTCGCTGCACGTGGTGCAGCCATACCCATGATCAGAGTGTTGCATGCCCTGCTAAATACAAAAGATGTAGAAAATGTAACAGAACGGTCCATTTTGAAGTGGCGTGTAAAACAGGATACATTAAGGAAGATGCAGGTGGATAGTGACCAGGAGGGTCAAGAAGTGTCCTTTGTAGGGTCTGTTGTTGAACGGTCTGGTTCAGATGAAGATTGGCGGGTTACTCTTACTGTTATTGGAGCCAAAGTTGCCTTTAAGATTGACACAGGAGCAGACATCACTGTTATGTCCCTTGCAGCATTTATAAAACTGCCTCGACAGCCTCAGCTGGCGAAAGTTACAACGAAAGTTCATAGTCCTGGTGTGCAGGGAAATTTCTTGCCAGCTGCGATTACAAGCAGAGGAAATTCACTATGTGGGTACATGTGATTAGAGGTCAGTGTGTTAACAACCTATTGAGCAGAAAACCAGCCTGTGGTTTGGGCCTGGTCACCAGAGTGAATAAGATTTCAGAAGACATGTTTGGTGAATTGGGCCTACTGAATTGCAACCCAGTCCGAATATCACTTAAAGGTGACGCAGTCCCATACAGCATTACCACTCCTCGTAGAATTCCATTCCCGCTCTTGCCTCAAGTGGAGAAGGAACTTCTGCGTATGAAGAATATGGGAGTTATTGAAGAGGTTGTTGAAGCAACTGACTGGTGTGCCCCCATTGTGCCTGTTGTGAAGAAAAATGGGAAGGTACGCATCTGCGTAGACTTGAAAAGGCTGAATGAGGCGGTAAAGAGAGAGAGATATGTGCTGCCGACACTTGAAGACATAGCTCCGAAATTGGCTGGGGCTAAGTTCTTTTCTACACTGGATGCTTCCTGCGGCTTCTGGCGGATACCTCTAGATCCAAAGTGCCGCAAACTAACTACCGTCATTACACCGGTATGTCGGTTTTGCTTCTGCAGACTCCCCTTCGGGATATCCTCTGCTCCTGAAATCTTTCAAAGAGAGATGAATTCTCTCCTAAGGGACCTCGAGGGCACGGCAGTCGTCATGGACGACATTTTGGTGTATGGGTCTACATTGGAAGAACATGATCAGCGATTGTGCTGTGTGCTGCAGACCATTAGAGAGTCCGGGCTGAAATTAAATAAGGAGAAATGCCATTTTAGGAAGGCTGAGTTATGTTACTTTGGGCATATTATCAATGGGGATGGCATCAAGCCGGACCCTGATAAAATCCTTGCTATTGAACAGACAAAAAGTCCTTCTGATGTACATGAGCTGAGACAAATATTGGACCTTGTGAATTATGTGGGCAGGTTCCTTCCAGATTTAGACACAATACTACACCCTATCACAGAGTTGCTAAAGAAAGATGTTGCCTGGGTCTGGGGACCTTCACAGGAAGAATCTTTTGTGCAGGTCAAGTCCTTGCTAGGATCTGCCCCAGTGTTGGGGTTCTACAACCCTTCTAAAAAGACTGTGGTTAGTGCTGAAGTGAGCAGTTACAGGTTAGAGGCCGCCCTCCTGCAGTTGATTGAGAAGAAACTACAGCCCATTGCCTACTGTTCCCTTACACTGACGGCTGCTGAGTCAAAATATGCCCAAATTGAGAAAGAGTGCCTGGCTGCAGTTTGGGCCTGTGAGCGCTTCCAGCGTTACCTAGTGGGTTTAGAGAAATTTAGTCTGGAGACTGACCATAGAGTCCCTCTAATCAACTCCTATGATATTGACAAAACACCCCTAAGATGCCAGAGAATTCTGATGAGGCTGCTCAGGTTCAATGTTCAGGCAGTGCATGTGCCGGGGAAACAACTGGTAGTGGTAGATGCACTTTCCAGGCTCCCACTGGCTGCTGCTGAAGAATCTTCAACTGCATCAGATGTAACAGTGTATGTAGATTCAGTTCTGGCATCCAAATCCATTTTGTCAGGGAAGCTAGAGCAAATAAGAAAGCAGAAATATTTAGATACTGACCTTCAAGAAGTTATTAAGTACATAAAAGAAGGTTGGCCCGAGAGCCGGGCAGCCTGGATATCTTAAGTACTTACCAGTCAGAAAGGTTGCAGCTCACTGATGGGTTGGTGCTGTTCCAGGACCGCATTGTTATTCCTGTTAGCATGCGGCAGGAGATGTTAAGCAGGATTCATGATGGCCACTTGGGCATTATAAAGTGCAGAGAAAGGGCAGCTATGGCAGTATGGTAGCCTGGGATCAGTTCTGACATCGCAAGCCATGTGTTAAAATGTGCCTTTTTGCCGGGAACGCCGGCCTACTCAGAGAAGGGAGCCCTTGATTTCTACTCCGCTGCCTGCAGGGCCGTGGCAGAAAATAGCTGCTGGTTTGTGCGAACTGCACAGGAAAAAGTACCTAGTCGTGATTGACTACTATTCCAGGTATTTGGAGATTGCACCCTTGAATGAGATCACAAGTCAAGCCATTATCACTCGTCTCAAGAGCTTATTCGCCCGGTGGGGTATACCAATGGAGTTAGTGAGTGATAACGGAATGCAGTTTGCTTCCACAGAGTTCAGTTCTTTCAGCAGTGAATATGATTTTGTCCATTCTACGTCGAGTCCACATTACCCGCAGGCCAATGGAATGTCTGAAAGGGCAGTTCAAACAACAAAGTTAATTTTGAAGCAATCTGAGCCGTACCTAGCCCTCTTGGCCTATAGGGCGACTCCCATTCAAGCCACGGGCTTTAGCCCAGCACAGCTGATGCTAGGACGTCAGATTCACACCACTTTACCCTCTGTGGGTGTCTTCCAGCCAACTAACTCTGTTCTTCGGGACGAGGTCCTTAAGAGGGATGAAGAGGCTAAAAGGGGCTATCGATCCTTCTACGACAGGAAACACTCTGTGAGGCCCTTGCAGGAGCTGAATGTGGGGCAAAGTGTCAGAGTTTAACTGGATGATGAGAAGAAATGGAAGACCCCTGCCACGGTAATTGGACGCACTCCAGAACCAAGGTCTTATGTAGTCCTTACTGATGGAGGGACAGTCACACGTCGAAATCGAAGACATCTTCAGCCAGTACCTGAGAGTTTGGGACTGGATGCCTCAGTACCACTGCCGGTGGGATCCCCTGTTTTAAGAGGGGTGCCTTCCCCTCAGCAAGATCACAGTGGGGATACTTCTCTGCTTCCAGCAGACTCTCAATCACCTTCTTCTGTATCAGAGGACAGTTCATGTAAAGTCACATCAAGTGGAAGGGTGGTAAAACTTCTAGCCCGATATCGGAATTAGCACTAGTTAGAGCAGTGACCGGAAGTATGGGCAGAATAATCCCATGGTCACTGTGGACTAGGGTAGTCTACCCCGATGTTCAAGTCATGATTGTATTTCATGTTATTTATATATACTCTCTTTAACTTGTTATTTGTTGTATACTAATCAAAACTATTTCTGTATGCTTCTTGTATACCTTGTTATTTAATGTATTAAAATAAAAAAATGTATGCTTTGTCCTTTGAAAAGGGGGAAGATGTGATGAGAGTGGGAAGTGACATCACCGGATTGGGGCGTGGTTTAGGGCCATTATTGTCTATTGTTACCAAGTTCGATGTGTTGTGCAAGCTGTATACTTCTATGCTCTGCAATAAAGTAGTGTTGTACCTTCTATGCTGTGTCTGGCATCTCATGACACCCATCATAGGGTGAAACGCATTGATGAGAATAGGCTGTGAGTATCGATGAAAGAAAGCTGTTAATATTACACTTGTCCTAATTGTGTTCTGTTTGGAGGACTTTCCAATAACCCGGGTTTTTTTATTTTATGCATTAAAACCCTACTTGCATGCTATTAGCACTAAGTGCAAGGGGATTCAACTGCCTACATTTGTTAAACAGGAGTTTGTTATTGCACCAAAAGAAGAAACAAAGAGTTAACATGGTATCTTTACTTCACTGTGAGCTAAGCCGCTATATGGAGGATCCGTGTCGTGACGTAGGAACAAGTCACGCGAGTGCTAACAGCTGATCGGTGTGAGATGCCAGGAGCACTTTGTAAAAGTATCGCGGTAAGGAACCGGAGCGTGTACTACAGCTCACGCAGGTGAAAAAGTATAACTAATCCTGTGGGACGGTATTTCTCTGCTCTAAGGTAGAACACATTACCAAGTTATTCCGGTTTTTTTCTGCATCTTCAATGTAGGGCAATTTTAAAGGTAAAGACGGTGCTTCTGCTATGGTCCAATAAGTGGGTGTCTTCTTTAATTGCACATATGCAATACATGTGAACTGTGCATCATCGTATACACACATACATAGATCTACAAGTGGCAATTATAGAGACTCTCTTCTGGTGGTATATCATATTGCTCTGTACTATCAATGTAAGCTTATTAATTCTATGTTAAACACCCAAGAAGTTTTGTTTGTCTGGTGAGGCTGTTCACTTTTAATACATCAGTTTGTTATGCGTTGGGTATGCAATAGTGCTTAACCTCAGTTATTCGTTTTTAGGATTGTTTTAAAGGGACGTCCCTTATATATATTTTTATAATTGACTTGTACATTATGATGAATAAATACTTTTAATGTTAAAGGTGTAGTTTTTTTCACGGAAATCTAATTGCATATTAAGGTCTGTTATTATACATTATATATAGACAAATCACTATTTTCACCTTTAAGTATCCCTCATAATTCAAGATATCTTAAGTTCAATTGCAGCGCCCTCTAAATATCCGACATTTTCTGTATTACACGTTTGACACACTTAGAGGAAGGTGTGTGTTATTTTAGTAGGGTGTGATATCAGTATATTTGGGCCAGCGCAATACTATACAGCCCATTTTCTAAACTAATGTGTTTGCTCACGTGCTAACTGCGCTCAAAGTCATTTGTTTTTGTTGAAATATTTTTAATGACAAATATAAAATGACATTCAGCAAAAACAAAAAACAAAACATTTTTATATCCTACATAACGTTGGAATATAAGATAATTTATTAGTAGGTCTAAAAGAACAGGAAAATGCACATTTTTATAACAATACAATATATCATTTTGTTAGGTTCGCTGTAAGTATTTACATGATCTACCCCTGGGAGAATCACAAAAATATGATCAGACTTGGAAAGAAAAAAAAAGAAGTTATGACCTGTAACCATAGGAAATGTTGCAGTTCTACAAGATGATCATAAATCCTTCTATAAATTACGCATGGGCAAAATGTTTGAGCATCTAATCTCTTTCTCAGGAGGACATGTCCGGCATGACTATCACTAAGTAATTCCTATATTCCTAACTTATCCATTTCATCATGATACAGAATCCAGGGCTCTTTTATCCAGCATCACAGAAGTAGTTCTTGTTATTTCATAAAAGCATTTCACGCTCTAAAAATGTGAAATTAGGAATAGAAGATTTCCTATATTTCCTTATACACAAGCAAGGTGCTGTGCACATGGTCTGCATTAGCTTTAGATGAGGGTGGAAAATCCCCTTCACTGGACAATGTAACAACAGTACTTGAGGGTTAGATGAATATCTTTCTCCAAGACTTCACTAATTAGCCTTCACACCTCTGTCCAACAACTACTGACATATTGATACTCCCATCACTTAACAAGGTAAGTTCCTCTTTCTTTCCATCTTCTAAAAAAATCAGGTTCTCTTGCTAGATCATGTGATTAACAATTATCTGGGGTTAAATACCAACTATATAAGACAAAATAATCTTGTAGATTTACTCCTACAGAGAAGGAAATACCCCTCAATATCAAATGTGTCAACTCCTGAGCAGACGGTTATTATTATTGTTTATTTATAAAGCACCGTTTTACGCAGCGCTATACAAAGGTACATTACAATTAAAAGGGAGCAATACAATACCACAACTTACAATGAAACACTATGTAGGACTATACAGTGTACATTAATACACAAAAGGTGAGGCGCGCCCAGCCCTTGGGTGTAAATCCTCTCATTTTACCATAAAGCATATTTCAGAGGGAGGCGCTGAATAATTGAGTAAAGGATACAAGCCTGTAATAGTACCTTCAACCCTTTATAAGATAAACATAAAAAAGAGATAAGTAGGTTGTACTTAAATCTAAACGGGATCCTAAAACCGTAAAGGACCAGTAAATACAGTAGATTTGCATAATAAACAAATGCATGATAAAAAGACAATGCAATAGCCCTTAGGGGGATATCTATCAAGCCGTCAACTGTGTTGCATTCAACGGCATCAATACGCTTGCCTAACATTGCGGCCGTGGACCTAAATAGGATCTCCAGATTTATTAAAAAAAAGCTGTCAAAAAGACGCGCACCAAGTACGGGGCGATGAGCATCAGACTGTTGTTAACTAACAATCATCGATCTCGCGTCTATTCAGCTTTTTCCCAACTTTATTTATACCCTGTCACTAAACACCGCCACTATACTAAAATATTTAACCCCTATCCCGCCGCTCCCCCAACACCACCGCAACCTAAATAAAGTTATTAACCCCTATCCCACTGCTCCCCGACACCACCGCAACCTAAATAAAGTTATTAACCCCTATACCGCCGCTCCTGGACCCTGCTGCAACCTAAATAAAGTTATTAACCCCTATCCCGCCACTCCCGGACCCCACCGCCACTAATTAAATGTATTAACCCCTAAACCGCCAGCCCCCCACATCCCCATAAACTAAATTAAGCTATTAACCCCTAAACCTAACAACCCGCTAACTTTAAATTAAAATTATATCCCTATCTTAAAATAAATTTAAACTTACCTGTAGAATTAAAATAAACTTTTTTTAAACGATTAATTAACCTACCCTAACTATTATACTACAATTAAATTAAACTGCCAATTAAATTAACTAAATTGCATATTAAAAACCCCTAACCCTACTCAAATGATTTAAATATACTATTTAACCTTATTAAAAATTAGTAAATTACAAAAAAATAAACGCTAAGTCACAAAACATAAAAATCACTAAATTACGGGGAAAAAAACCACATTATCAAAAATAAAAAAGAATTACACCTAATCTAATACCCCTATCAAAATAAAAAGCCCTCCCCAATATAAAAAACCCTATCTAAAATAACCTAAGCTCCCCATTTCCCTGAAAAGGGCATTTGTATGGGTATTGCCCTTAAAGGGACAGTCTACACCAGAATTTTTATTGTTTAAAAAGATAGATAATCCCTTTGTTACCCATTCCCCAGTTTTGCATAACCAACACAGTTATATTAATATATATTTTACCTTTGGAGTTACCAAGTGCGGGGCGATGAGCATCAGGCTGTTGTTAACTAACAATCATCGATCTTGCGTCTATTCGGCTTTTTCCCAACTTTATTTATACCCTGTCCCTAAACACGCCACTATACTAAAATATTTAACCCCTATCCCGCCGCTCCCCGACACCGCCGCAACCTAAATAAAGTTATTAACCCCTATCCAGCCGCTCCTGGACCCCACCGCCACTAATTAAATGTATTAACCCCTAAACCTCTGGCCTCCCACATCACTACCACTAACTAAACCTATTAACCCCTAAACCGCCAGCCCCCCACATCCCCATAAACTAAATTAAGCTATTAACCCCTAAACCTAACAACCCGCTAACTTTAAATTAAAATTATATCCCTATCTTAAAATAAATTTAAACTTACCTGTAGAATTTAAATAAACTTTTTTTAAACGATTAATTAACCTACCCTAACTATTATACTACAATTAAATTAACTAAATTGCATATTAAAAAACCGTAACCCTACTCAAATTATTTAAATATACTATTTAACCTTATTAAAAATTAGTAAATTACAAAAAAATAAACGCTAAATCACAAAATATAAAAATCACTAAATTACGGGGGAAAAAAACACATTATCAAAAATAAAAAAGAATTACACCTAATGTAATACCCCTATCAAAATAAAAAAGCCCCCCCCAATATAAAAAAAACCCTATCTAAAATAACCTAAGCTCCCCATTTCCCTGAAAAGGGCATTTGTATGGGTATTGCCCTTAAAGGGACAGTCTACACCAGAATTTTTATTGTTTAAAAAGATAGATTATCCCTTTGTTACCCATTCCCCAGTTTTGCATAACCAACACAGTTATATTAATATATATTTTACCTTTGGGGTTACCTTGTATCTAAGCCTCTGCAGACTGCCCCCTTTTCTCAGCGCTTTTGACAGACATGTAGTTTAGCCAATCAGTGCAGACTCCTAAATAACTCCACGGGAGTGAGCACAGTGTTATCTATATGACACATATGAACTAGTTCTGTCTAACTGTGAAAAACTTTCAAAATGCTCTGAGCTAAGAGGTGGTTTTTCAACGGTTTAGAAAACAGTTTAAGCCTACCTAGGTTTAGCTTTTCAAAAATATCACCAAGGGAACAAAGCAAATTTAATGATAAAAGTAATTTGGAAAGTTGTTTAAAATTGCATGCCCTATCTGAATCATGAAAGTTTAATTTTGCCTAGACTGTCCCTTAAAAAGGGCATTTAGCTCTTTTTACTGCCCAGACCTTAATCTAAAAATAAAAGCCACCCAAAAAAAACTTTAAATTAACCCAACACTAACCCCCGACAATCCACTTAAAGTTCTTGAAGTCCCGCTTGAAGGATCCATCCAGCCGGCAAGAAGTCTTCATCCGAGTGGCAAGAAGTCTTCATCTGGGTGGCCTCTTCCATCTTCATCCAGCCGGTGAAGTCCTTATCCAGATGGCAAGACGTCTTCATCCAGACGGCATCTTTTATCTTCATCCCTCCTGGGCAGAGTGGGTCCACCCTGAAGACATTCGATGCGGAGCTCCTCTTCATACGGTCGGCGCAGTAAACTGGAACTTCAATGCAAGTGACATCATCCAAGATGGCGTCCCTTGCATCCCTATTGGCTGAAAGGTTCCAATCAGCCAATAGGATTTGAACAGCTCTCATCCTATTGGCTGTTCCAATCAGCCAATAGGATTGAGCTCTCATCCTATTGGCTGATTGGAACAGCCAATAGGATGAGAGCTGCTCAAATCCTATTGGCTGATTGGAACCTTTCAGCCAATAGGAATGCAAGGGATGGCATCTTGGATGACATCACTTGCATTGAAGTTCCATTTTACAGCGGTGACCGTATGAAGAGGATCTCCGCGCCGGATGTCTTCATGACGGACCCGCTCCACGCCGGATGGATGAAGATAGAAGATGCTGTCTGGATGAAGACTTCTTGCCGTCTGGATTAGGACTTTGCCGGCTGGATGAAGATGGAAGAGGCCGCCCGGATAAAGACTTCTTGCCGGCTGGATGGATCCTTTAAGTGGAACTTCAAGAACTGTAAGTGGATCGTCGGGGGTTAGTGTTAGGTTTATTTAAGGGTTTTTTGGGTGGGTTTTATTTTTAGATTAGGGTCTGGGCAGTAAAAGAGCAAAATGCCCTTTTAAGGGCAATGCCCATACAAATGCCCTTTTCAGGGAGCTTAGGTTATTTTAGATAGTTTTTTTATTTGGGGGGGTTGGTTGGTTGGGTTTTACTGTTGGGGGGTGTTTTTATTTTTTTTTACAGGTAAAAGAGCTGATTTCTTTGGGGCAATGCCCCACAAAAGGCCCTTTTAAGGGCCATTGGTAGTTTATTGTAGGCTGGAGTTTTTTATTTTGGGGGAGGGCTTGTTTATTTTGATAGGGCTATTAGATTAGGTGTAATTCTTTTTTATATTTGATAATGTGGATTTTTCCCCCATAATTTAGTGTTTTTTATTTTTTGTATCTTAGCGTTTATTTTTTTTGTAATTTAGTAATTTTATAAGGTTAAATAGTATGTTTAAATAATTTGAGTAGGATTAGAGTTTTTTAATATGTAATTTAGTTAATTTAATTGGTAGTTTAATTTAATTGTAGTAAAATAGGGTAGGTTAATTGATAGTTTAATATAGTTTATTTTAATTCTACAGGTAAGTTTAAATTTATTTGAAGATAGGGATGTTATAATTTTAATTTAAAGTTAGCGGGTTGTTAGGTTTTGGGGTTAATAGCTTAATTTAGTTTATGGTGATGTGGGGGTGCTGGCAGTTTAGGGGTTAATAGGTTTAGTTAGTGTTAGTGGTGGCGGGGTCCGGGAGTGGCGGGATAGGGGTTAATAACTTTATTTAGGTTGCAGCAATGTTTGGGAGCGGCGGAATAGGGGTTAATAACATTATGTAGGTGGCGGCGATGTCGGGGGCGGCAGATTAGGGGTTTTAAGACTCGGGGCTTATGTTAGGGTGTTATGTGTAAACATTACTGGTTTTCAACCATATAAATCAATGAGATATCTAGCAGCATCGAACATAAGCTTTCACTGCTTTCAGACTCCCATTGATTTCGATGGCATCCACGGCCTCCAGGGTGGCGGATTGAAAACCAGGTATGCTGGGCCAGAATAGCCGTGAGCGTACTTGTTAGAAATTTTATAACTGGCAAAAAGTGTCAGATAGAGTGTGTATTCAGAACATCTGTAATGATGTAAGCATCATTCTGCGTCGGATTGAGACTGGCGGATCGTATGTTACGTCACAAATTTCAACTTTTGACGGTCTGTAGGCTTTGATAACTAGGTCGGATCAATCTCGCAACAATTACGCTGCAGAATTCCGGCATATTTGCGGTTGATGGCTTGATACATATCCCCCTTAGTCTAAACTTCAAATTAGTAATAAAATAAATCAGACAAAATTCAAAATTATGTCTATTTCCACTCCCCCCTATATCATGTGACAGCCATTAGCCAATCAAAAATGCATATACGTATATTCTGTCAATTCTTGCACATGCTCAGTAGGAGCTGGTGACTCAAAAAGACTGTGAATATTTTTTAATAGAAGTAAATTGGAAAGTTGCTTAAACTTAAAATCAAAAGGAAAACAAGGGGTGCCTCATAGTGTATTATATTGTGGGTAATATGTAAAAAAGATGATTAGAAATCACTCACAATTATTATTATTATTGTCATGAGATGCAGGACATATGCAGGACACAGCAATGATGGTACAACTCTATTTTATTGCAGAGTATAGAAACATACATCTAGTCAGGTTGATTTCACTAACTAACTGCGACACAGACTACCGGACCTAAGCCCCGCCCCCAAACTAGTGACATCACATCCTGATCTCATCACATCTTCCCCTTTTTCAAAGGCGAAGCATACATTTGAATATAACAAATAACAAGGTATACGAACAGAGTATACAAC
Source organism: Bombina bombina (assembly GCF_027579735.1). Taxonomy (NCBI): domain Eukaryota; kingdom Metazoa; phylum Chordata; class Amphibia; order Anura; family Bombinatoridae; genus Bombina; species Bombina bombina. Next base: position 19,187,382 of record NC_069507.1, on the reverse strand, counting down.
AACATTTTTCAAACAATATATAAACAAATAGGTTCAGAAAATATAAACACATAAATTACATCCTGACTTGGACATCGGGGTAGACTACCCTAGTCCACAGTGACCATGGGATTATTCTTCCCATACCTCCGGTCATTGTTCTAGCTAAAGTCAGTCCCTATATCGGGCCGGAAGTTTCACCACTCTTCCGCTTGATGTAACTTTGCATGAACTGTCCTCTGATACAGAAGATGGTGAATTAGAGTCCGCTGGAGGCAAAGATATATCCCCGCTGTGATCTTGCTGAGGGGAAGGCACCTCTCTTAGAACAGGGGATCCCACCGGCGGTGGTACTGAGGCATCCAGTTCCAGACTCTCAGGTACCGGCTGAAGATGTCTTCGGTTACGGCGTGTAACCGTCCCTCCATCGGTGAGGACCACATAAGACCTTGGTTCTGGAGAGTGGCCAATCACCGTAGCAGGCGTCTTCCATTTCTTCTCATCATCCAGTTTAATTCTGACAGTTTGCCCCGCATTCAGTTCCTGTAAGGGCCTGACAAAATGTCTCCTGTCGTAGAAGAAACGATAACCCTTTTTGGCCTCTTCATCCCTCCTAAGGACTTCGTCCCGAGGAACAGGGCCAGGCGGCTTGAAGACACCCACTGAGGGTAAAGTTGTGTGAATCTGGTGTCCTAGCATCAGCTATGCGGGCTAAACCCGATGGCTTGACAAGAGGGCTAGGTACGGCTCAGATTGCTTTAGAATGAATTTTGTTGTTTGAACTGCCCTTTCAGCCATTCCGTTGGCCTGCGGATAATGTGGACTTGACGTGGAATGTACAAAGTCATATTCCCTGCTAAAAGCACTGAACTCTGTAGAAGCGAACTGCATACCATTATCACTCACCAGCTCCATTGGAATGCCCCACCGGGCGAACAAGCTCTTCAGACGAATGATAACGGCTTGACTTGTGATATCATTCAGAGGTGCAATTTCCAAATACCTGGAATAGTAGTCGATCACAACAAGGAACTTTTTTCCATGCAGTTCACACAAATCAGCAGCTATTTTCTGCCACGGCCCCGCAGGCAGCGGAGTAGAAATCAAGGGCTCCCTTCTCTGAGTAGGCTGGTGTTCCCGGCAAAAGGCACATTTAGACACGTGATTTGCAATTTCGGAGCTAATCCCAGGCCACCACACAGCTGTAGCTGCCCTTTCTCTGCACTTTGTAATGCCTAAGTGGCCATCGTGAATCCTGTTTAACATCTCCTTCCTCATGCTGACAGGAATTACGATGCGGTCTTGGAACAGCACCAACCCCTCCAGCTCCGCGAGCTGCGACCTCTCTGGCAGGTAAGCACTTAAAGACATCCAGGCTGCCCGGCTCTCGGGCCAGCCTTCTTTTATTTACTTTATAACCTCTTGCAGATCTGTGTCCAAATATGTCTCTTTCTTTATTTCCTCCAGTTTCCTTGAAGAAATGGACTTAGAGGCCAGAACCGAATCAACATACACTTTCACATCCGATTCTGTGGAGGATTCTTCAGCAGCAGCCAGCGGGAGCCTGGATAGTGTATCCGCCACAACCAGTTGGGCGATGTCAGGAGCGACAGATTAGGGGTTAATAAATTATTATAGTGTTTGTGAAGCGGGAGGTCCTTGGTTTAGGGGTTAATAGGTAGTTTATGGGTGTAAGTGTACTTTTTAACACATTAGTTATGAGTTTTACAGCTTTGTAGCGCAAAACTCATAACTACTAACTTTAGATGGCGGTACGGCTCTTGTGGTTTTAGGCTGTAACGCTTGCTTTTTAGCCTCATCACAAAACATTATGGGAATCCCATGAAAAAAACGTAATTTTTTTGAGTGCAGTACTGACGTTGAGTTGAGTTACAGGCTAAAAGGTTTGCGGTACACCTATACCGACAAGATTCGTAATGGCTGTGGTGCTGTTTTAACGCTGAAAATACCATATTTTCAGCGTTAAAAGATGAACGCACAAACTTGTATTCTAGCTGACAATGAGATAACACATAAGTTCTTCAAGATGAAAATAAACTTTAGTATGAAATAAAATAGAAACCTCACACTTTTTTTATTATTCCCTGTAGCATGATACTGTATTGAGTAGACGTTATCCTAAGATTTGAGAGTGTGTTCTATGGTAAAATGGGTCAAACTATGTGGGCATTTAAAGACTTGTATTCTATAATTGCCTTTGTTCTCTTAACATTTGAGTTCAACCCTCTAACATTGTGTGATATTATATAAGAGAAAGGTCACATGTTGTGTATAGGACACCGCCCCCAATACTCAATAAACGTAATATCTCTTTGCCACCTCTATTGTCTCATTAAAGACAAAAAGTTATTGACCAGCATGCAATTAGAAGCTAAACACAAACAAATTAACAGCATTTTTAAAGTTTTAAACATTAAATATAATATTAATATAATAAAAAAAAACCTCAGATCATTTTGGATAAGAAAACAAAGGGGGGTGGGGGTGGAAAATAATGTGAATGTATTTCCACGGTGTAATTTAAAAGCAACTGAAATGAGGTAAAAAATCAATACTGTAATACAGAAAGTGCTACTTAATCAAAAGGAAAAAGAGAAACAGCTATTGATAAAAGACCTTATCTGGAACATTCTGTATTATCTGAGGCTATAGAAAATATATAATACTTCAAATCATAACACAGCTTCAGGTTCAAATATATTGATTAGGGGAGTCCAGCGCCCCTCTTTTAGTGACAGTGCACACTGCAAAGAGAGGGGTTATCATCTCTTCCAAAGTACACAAAATGTCACCACAGCAGCACTTGTCAAAAAATACTAATTCATTTATTGATGGAAAAAACAAACACAACGTTTCAAGGATAACCCTTAATCATGTGATACCTATAAATAGGCATAAATAGCAGTATAGGTATCACTGCTGTATATACACAGGATTAAGGGGTTATCCTTGAAACATTGTGGTGATGATATTTGGATAGGTTTAGCCACATGCTTGTTGTCCAATGAGTCATGACCATTCTTGGAACGTTTGACATTCTTTCCTTTTCCAACCACAGACTATGGGGCCAATTTATCATGCCCCGAATGGGGCCAAATACCGCTGTTTCCTCACAAGCCTTCAGGCTCACCGGAAAGAGGAGTTAAGAAGCAACAGTCTTAAGACCGCTGCTCCTTAACTCGTCCGCTGCCTCTGAGGCTACGGGCATCAATCGGTCCAATCGCATACGATCGGGTTGACTGACACCTCCTGCTTGTGTAATGCTGCAAATCTGCAGGGGGTGGCATTGCACAAGCAGTTCACCAGAACTGCTTGTGCAATGATAAATGCCAACAGTCTATGCTGTAGGCATTTATCGATTTCTGGCTGACATGATCTCTACAGTGGATCATGTCAGCCAGACAGATGATAAATCGGCCCCCAAGTGCGTGATAAAGCTTTTCTCTGTGATTTTGGTGATGGTGGTGGATCGCTAACAGTTTCTTGAAGTTTTAATGGTTCTAAGATATCCTTCCCCACCGAGGAACATGTGTAAGTACTCTTATTGTGGATAAAGGAAAGTTCTATCTGTATTTCAGTTGTGCTTCGCTCAATATTGAGTTTATTGGTTTCATCTTACAAAGTTGTATTAGGGTAATTGGGGATTAAGTCAGTAAACATTTGTATTGAATGACCCTCAACATCTAAAGTAGTAAGTTTTCTTGCTAATTGCATAGTTTGATCTGTAATGTAGAAATAGTGCGTTCTCACTGGTACATCTCTTATTAAGGAAGGGCTTGCAGGTTTAGCTAAATCTATGTGCGCTCTTGAAGCTTCCACTGATAGTAGTGAATTAAAAACCTGCTGCAAATTGTTGTTATATGATTCTGGAAGATTGCAAATCCTAAGGTTGGAGCGTCCAAACCTATTTTCCAGGTCTTTCAATTGTGTTTTAATTTCAGTAAGTTGTTCTTGATGATCTAATAACACATAATGGATACTTGGAATTTCTTCAGACAGGTCACCAACCTTTTCTACCAAATCAGCTGTTTTACCGCCAATGTCTATGAGATCTTATTTAAGATGAGCTGATGCATATTTAAGTTCCTCTTTAAACAAAACTTTTCTTAAAGATTTCCTCCATTGTTGCCCCCCCCCCATATTGAGGCCCTAGATTGGGGTTTGCATCATAATTCAACTCAACAGCGTAGAGCCCTACAATAAAAACAGTACCTTTTTGAACAAGGGAACAAACCAGTGAAGTGTTGACAGGAAGAAAATTGCCAACTCTTTTCAGAGTTCCTTGAACAATATAGAGGGTAGAAAACCAAGTGCAATGAGCCCTTCAACACAGACTTCCACATTGCCCCTAATACAAGGCTACTTGGGAGACTTACAGTTACCTGGGCACAGCGCAGAGGAGTCAGAATATCTAGACTCCTGACTTATGCCAGAGGAGGTTGATCAGACAATTTCTAGGAAAAGCCCAGGCCCTGATGGGTTCAACCTGAAATATTATATGCTTTATAATTAGCTGCTCCTACCACACATGCTGTCTTGGTTTAATGATATAGTGAATACAAAGTCTCTCTCTGACCATATGTGCATATTTTAGTACTCCCCAAACCTGGCAACCCATCTGCAAACTCAAGGATCTTAGATCTATTTCACTTTTACACATTGATGTCAAGATATTAGCAAAAGCTCTCGCTAAAAGGCTGAATAAATTTCTCCCTAAGCTCATATCGAAAGATCACTAGAAATGCTTGTGCAATGATAAAGATTAAGGGAGGTCAAGCAGACATGATTCGCTACAGCAAATCATGTCCGCTCGACCTTTAATAAATCTACCCCATAATGTCCAATCCCTATGACCTTTTTATTCTGAATTATCAGCGTGTAAGGGAGGAAATCTAGGGAAAGCAAACCTATATCATGGCTAGGGAGAATTGGGATAATAAAAATTAACATCCTTCCTCAAATACTTTACAAGTTGCAAACACTACCAATCTCGTTATCACTAGATTATATCTCGCAGGTACAAAAAATCATAGAGGAATATATATGGCATGGAGAAAAAACAGTGGTAAGACACACTATGAGGCCTACTTATCAAGCCGCAAACTTACTTGCATTCGACGGCACCAATACGCTCGCCTGACATCGCCTAACATCTGAATACCTGAATATGCTCTCCATATTTAACAAAAATGCTGTCAAAAAGCCATGCACCAAGTATGGGGCGATGAGCAGCGGACTGTTGCGAACTAACAGTCATATATCTCGCTGCTATTCAGGTTTTTCACAGCTTTATTTATGCCCTGTAACTAAACACCGCCACTATATAAACTGTTTAACCCCTATCCCGCCGCTCCTGGACCCCGCCACAACTAAATAAAGTTATTAACCCCTATCCCGCTGCTCCCCGACACCGTCGCAACTCTAATAAACTTATTAACCCCTATTCTGCTGCTCCCGGACCCTGCTACAACTAACTAAATGTATTAACCTCTAAACCTCTGGCCTCCCACATCGCTACCACTTACTAAACCTGTTAACCCCTATCTGCCAGTCCCCCACATTGCCATAAACTAAATTAACCTATTAACCCCTAAACCTAACAACCCGCTAAAGCTATTCCAATCAGCCAATAGAATGCGATCTCAATCCTATTTGCTGATTGGATCAGCCAATAGGATGAAAGCTCAATCCTATTGGCTGATTGCAACAGCCAATAGGATTTTTTCAATTCTATCAGCCAATTGGAATCTAAGGGACGCCATCTTGGATGACGTCATTTAAAGGAACATTCATTGTTGAAGAAGACATCGAAAGAAGAGGATGCTCTGCCTCGGATGTCTTAAAGATGGAGCCGCTCTGCGCCAAATGGATAAAGATAGAATGTGCCGTCTGGATGAAGACTTCTGCCCGGTTGGATGAAGATGTCGACCCGCTTGGATGAAGACTTCTGCCGGCTTTGATGAGGACTTCTGCCGCTTCATTGAGGATGGATGTCGTCTCTTCAGAAACTGTAAGTGGATCTTTGGGGGTTAGTGTTAGGCTTTTTTAAGGGTTTATTGGGTGGGTTTTAAGGGCAATGCCCATACAAATGCCCTTTTCAGGGCAATGGGGATCTTAGGTTTTTAAGATTAGGTTTCTATTCGGGGGGTTGGTTGTGTGGGTGGTGGGTTTTACTGTTGGGGGTATTTGTATATTTTTATTTACAGGTAAAAGAGCAGATTTCTTTGGGGCAATGCCCCGCAAAAGGCCCTTTTAAGGGCCATTAGTAGTTTATTGTAGGCTATGTTTTTTTTTATTTTAGGGGGGCTTTTTTTATTTTTATAGGGCTCTTAGATTAGTTTAAATATTTGATCATTTATTTTGTGTAACTTAGTTGTTAGTTTTTAGTAACTTTGTAATTTTCAATAGTAGGTTTAGTAAGTGGTAGTGATGTGGGAGGCCAGGGGTTTAGGGGTTAATGCATTTATTTAGCTGTGGTGGGCTCCGGGAGTGGTGGGATAGGGGTTAATAACATTATTTAGGTGGTGGCGGTGTCGGGGCGGCAGATTAGGGGTTAATAAGTATAATGTAGGTGGTGTTAGTGTACGGGGCGGGAGATTAAGGGTGTTTAGACTCGGGTACATGTTAGGGTGTTAGGTGTAAACATAACTTTTATTCTCCCATAGGAATCAATGGGATATCGGGAAGCAGCGTACTTGAGCTTTCGCTGCTTCCAGACACCCATTGATTCCTATGGCATCTGCCATAAAAGTTTATAGTACAAAAGTAGTCAGATAGTGCCGAATTTGCATTCGGAACATCTGCAATGACATAAGCATCGATCTGTGTCGGACTGAGACCAGCGGATCGTATGTTATGTCACACATTTCAACTTTTGCCGGTCTGTAGGCTTTGATAAATAAGGGGAATCAAGCTCTCCACAATTACGCTGCAGAATTCCAGCGTATTTGCGGTTGACGGCTTGATAAATAGGCCTCTATGTATCTCTCAAGAGACAAAGAAGGTCTGTGAGTTTCCGGACTTAGCATCTTATCGCATCTGCAGTTCTTCTACAGGAACTGGTGGAGTAGAGTCATAACACTGTTCACAAGGCATGGATACTAATGGATAATTGTATTTTATTTTTTGGCTGTGAAACATTGTTATTAATCATGATTAATGGTGCTAAAAACTAATTCCCAAACTGTGGAAAACTAAAACAGTCACTGACCAGTTACAATTAGATTACCCCATTTTGAAAACAGAAACAATGGACATGTTTGAGGCCTTGGCAAATACCTGGTCCATATACTCCTCTCAATTATAGTTGTCCAGATCAGCAATGAGACTAAACCAGATCTGATTTCCCCTTTCCCCCCTACACTCTCCTCGGGCCTCTCTCTCCCCACCCCTACGGATCATGCTAAGTTATCACTGGGGCTTCATGCCTCTGCTGTATATAATTACTATATCTCTTATAGTTATGGACAATGAGTATTAGCTTTCCTTTTGTTACCAAAGAAAAAACAATAAAAACTACAGTCTCAGATTTGGACGCTGATTTGATGGAATCATTGGACTTCTTGTTATTCCATATTTATCTTTCAGGTCAATGTTACTTAAAAATAACCAGGCAACATATCATTATAATTCATTATATAAGATGATATGTAAGTGAAATTTCTATCATTGCTGTCTAATTAACGTTACTGTAATGTCGTGCCTAGATTTAGTTAATAAAGCCTCTTTAAGAAAAGCTTTTATTAAAAATAAGCCTTTTCTTTTTCTAGATCATCCTGACTGCTTGTGTCATATACAGAGAGCTGACTGGAGCCAATTTTACTGTGCAAAGGAATTATGGACTTTCTTATACAAAGTGACTTTTGTGGGCTATTATGAATTATATTGTTAATCCACTTTTCATCCGCCGGGATGAAGATAGAAGACGTCCTCGAGATGGATGAAGGTATCGTTGCCTGGATTAAGACTTCTCGCCGCCTGGATGAAGATAGATGTCCGGACTTCAGGAACCGTGAGCAGATTATATGGGGTTAGTGTTAGTTTTTTGGGTGTTTTTTTTTTTTTTTTTAGAATCGGGATACACATTTGTTAAAGAGCTGAATGGCCTTTTAAGGGCAGTGTAAAAGAGCTGAATGCCCTTTTAAGGGCAGTGTAAAAGAGCTAAATGCCCTTTTAAGGGCAGTGTAAAAAAGCTGAATGCCCTTTTAAGGGCAGTGTTAAAGAGCTGAATGCCCTTTTAAGGGCAGTGTAAAAGAGCTAAATGTATAAAAAAGGGTTACCCAAATAGTAGAAATAGCAACTCTTTAAGTGTGGTATTCCCCAACAATCACACTGAAAGTAAAAAATGTACAAAGGATAAGAGTGCGCTCAAAAGAGCTCTACCACAACTAGTAATTAATATTTTAAAGATAGGAAGAAAATCAAACCTAATATTATAAATAAAAAAAATTATTTTTATATTATACTAAAAACGTATACTTTATAAGCATTCAAAACACAAAAAATATATATAATAAAATAAGGTGCACCTTATGTTCAATACACAATTATTACAGAAAATCTAAAATTGTTTTAGAATATATTCTTATTAAAGAAAGATGCTTGCGGTATGATTTAGCGTGTTAGTTGGATTGTGGCCCAATCTTGCAACAAAGTATTATACAACTCTGAAGTTGTGTATCCAGTCTTTAAATATATCAAGCAGATACTCGATTGAGAGCTGAGTTATAATGTTAACACAGTAATTTCCATAAAATTGTATTGTGAATGTCTCTTGTATAATGTTATTTTATTGTAGAAGGTCAGTGTTGCCCATAAAGTTGTTTACTCACCAGAAATCGAAAGTTACAGGATTAACTTCTGCCTTTCTCTGACCCAGTATTTACCTTTTGTGTAGAATTTTCAGCGTTCAGATAGCCGTTAAGTCGGACTCTGACGTGTCTCACACACGTGCTATGCTCATCCGCCAATCACTGGGTCAGATTACCGGTGGTTTAGTTTTTAAAAAACAGAATGCTCAGTGAACAGCGATCTGTCAAAAAATGTTCCAAGGGCAATACTCCAGCTGGTGCAAATAGCTACAACACCTTTACTGCCTGGAAACTTCCCAATAGTTCAAGCCGTGTCCTAATAGGAACTTTACGTGATAACGGCTTCAAAGTTATTTCAGGTGCAATCCAATACTTCCTTTACGAGACGTCCACATCAAGCTGGCCAGCTTTCACAGGTCTGAATCATCTACGCGTTTCAGCTAAAGTGCTTTTTTCAAGATGTGCCTGTGGACTTCCCATCATGCCTTTATACCTGTCTCCTTAAAGTTACAGGTTTTTTATTGGATACTTCACATTAGAAGATTATTTAACACGCTTATACCTCTTAATAAACACGCTATTTTCTATGTCCTTGCAAAAAAAAAAAGTGGTTTAAAAACAATTACGATGATCTCTTTATAAGCATAAATAATTAACATATATACACATAAACCTATTAATTACGAAGTGGATGTCAATTTAAATCTTAATACAAATATCCATATAGGTATTAGACAACTTTCCTACTATTACTTCCTATACCTAAAACCCTTTTAATTTAAGAGTAAAATACATAGGAATAGAATTAATTTTTTTTCTATATTTATATATATATATGTACAATAGAAATGCTAAAAAAAAATTAAAAAATATAAATGAATTAACCTCAAATTATAATTTATTTCTATACAACTCCATGCATACATTAAAATTTATGCGATTAAAATAAGTTAAATAAAGGGGTTAAGATCCAGTTCTGCATTTAGCCCTAGAGGTGCCAAAGTTTTAAAATTAAAAATTAGTTCAGCTTCAGTTTTCAAAAGTTTTTTATTTAGATCACCCCCTCTCCAGTCCTGTGTGATTTTCCTCAGGCCCCAATATTGTAGTCCCTTAGGGTTTTCATTGTGTACCTCTTTAAAATGTTTGGAGAGTAGGTGACCTTCCACTCCATTTTCAATATTGAGGAGGTGCTCCCTAATTCTGTCCCTCAACATACGTGAGGTCTCACCCAAATATTGCTTTTTGCACGGGCATTCTATCAGGTAAACTACGTTTTTATCACAGCACCTGATTAGATCCTTAATTTTATATTCCTTCTGTGTCACTGTGGATTTTACACTAGTCTTTTTACAACTAAATTTACAAGCTTTGCATGATATACAAGGGTAATAGCCTTCCAATTTGTTTCCTTTTAAATCCATATCTATGCTATTTATTTTTCTTGATTTGAAAGTGCTTGGTGCTAAAATTGATTTCAGGTTTCTTGCTTTTTTAAAAACAACTCTTGGTTTGTCCGTAAGGGACTCCCCTAAAAATGGGTCTCTTTGTAGCAGATGCCAGTGTTTATTAAGGACACCTCTTAGTTTGTTATGATTAATATTAAAATCAGTAACAAACGGTATATCTAATATACCTTCTTGGTATTCTTTAGGTTGTTTTCCTTTTAGAAGCTCATTTTGTGTCTTTTCTTGGGCTTTGGTTTTAGCTATTTTTATCAAATTTTGATTATAGCCTCTCTTTTTAAACTTTTCTTCTAAAATAATAGATTGTTGTGCAAAATCCTCTGGTTCACTACAGTTCTTTCTAATTCTTAGGAATTGGTTCTCAGGTATATTTTCAAGCCACTTTTTATAGTGGCAACTCTTGTTGTGAATAAAATTATTAGAATCAACTTCTTTAAAATGTGTTTTAGTGGTGATCTTATCATTAGAAATTACTATATCTACATCTAAAAAGTTAATCTTTGTTTTACTTTTTTCATAAGTTAAATCTATACCGTATCTATTATTTTTAAAATCCTCTATAAAAATATCTAAAAGTTCTTCATCCCCTTTCCAAATTATTATAATATCATCTATGAAACGACGATAGAGCACCAAGTTCGCCTCCCATTTAGATCCATGGATCATTTTCTCTTTAATGAAACCCATGAATAAATTTGCATAACTGGGGGCGAACTTGGTGCCCATCGCCTTTCCCTTTATTTGTAGATAATATTGACTATTAAAATTAAAATAATTATTATTTAGTATAAAAGAAATACTTTCAATTAAAAATTCAATTTGTTCAATTTGCATTTCCCCATATTTATATAGAAAATATTCCACTGCCTGTATTCCCAAAGTATGCTGTATATTAGTGTACAAAGAGCACACATCGCAGGTGACAAATATTAAATCGTCATTCCACTTTATATTTTTTAATAATCTCAATAGTTCAGTAGAGTCCTTTAAATAGGAAGGGAGTTTAATCACATAATGTTGTAAATAATTATCCACAAATTCAGACAGATTTGAAGTGATAGATTGGATACCGGAAATTATCGGTCTGCCCGGGGGATTAGATAAGGACTTATTTTTTAGAATAGGGATACACACTTGTAAAATAGCTGAATGGCCTTTTAAGGGCAGTGTAAAAGAGCTGAATGCCCTTTTAAGGGCAGCGTAAAAGAGCTGAATGCCCTTTAAAGGGCAGTGTTAAAGAGCTGAATGCCCTTTTAAGGGTAGTGTAAAAGAGCTGAATGCCCTTTTAAGGGCAGCGTAAAAGAGCTGAA